>NW_019947772.1:4623-19878 GCF_002910315.2 Salvelinus sp. IW2-2015
CCCTTGTGGTGGTCTGGAGCAATGAAGCCGTGACGCTGGGTACCTCTAACTCCCCCTTGTGGTGGTCTGGAGCAATGACGCCGTGACGCTGGGTACCTCTATGTCCTGCGGTGCAAGCTCACAGCTTTTAAAGGAGGAACCACTGTAATAGAGACAGGTGTGTGCCTTTCCAAATCATGTCCAATCAATTTTATTTACCACAGGTGGACTCCAAATATGTTGTAGAAACATCTCAGGGATGATCAATGGAAACAGGATGCACCTGAGCTCTATTTCGAGTGTCAAATTTGCAAATAATTCTAAAAACATGTTTTCGCTTTGTCATTATGGGGCATTGTGTGTAGATTGCTGAGAAAAAAATAATATATATAGTTTTTACATCTATTTTAGAATAAGGCTGTAACTTAACAAAACGTAGAATAAGTCAATGGTTCTGAATAGTTTCCGAAGGTACCGTATATATCAATGAATTGTCGAGGGAACTAGAACAGTCTAGAAAAGTCTGCAGCACCAGGTCTCACTCTACTGGACTCAGAAATCAAATGTCTACTCTCTCTCTGTCAGGCACAAATGACCAGAGAGCCCAGAAGGAAAAAGGTGACCACAGCACTCAAGGGAGTGATTGAAAAAACGACTCTTCCGCTTTCCCCAACGCACAAGTGGTTATCTCCATCTTGCTACCACAAAAATACTTTTACACTGCCACCATACAGCGGGTGGATGCAAACTGTGCCTGAAAACCAAATGTTTACCTGGCCCACCACCCCATCACTCCACCTGGACTTGAACAGCCTTTATGACAAGGTCCACCACTACGAGGCAGCCATCCCCACCATTGCCAGAACCCTGAAGAACATCATCCTCAACCGCAGCCACAGTACATCACACAAGGCTGTTGTCTCCGGATCTTCAAACTAAATGCAACTATGGCATTGATGACAGACGGCGAAGAGTCCAGCTCAATTTTCTGATATTATACGTTTCTAATTTTGTTAGAAAGTCATTTTTAATGCAAGTTAAAGCGTACCGTTAGATAGCTAGCTAATGTTAGCTGGCTGGCACGCTAGCTAACATTATGTGTATGATCTGTGTATAGTTAACGTTAGCTGGATGGCTCGCTAGCTAACATTATGTGTATGATCTGTGTATAGCTAACGTTAGCTGGATGGCTCGCTAGCTAACGTTACATGAATGATCTGGGTATAGCTAACGTTAGCTGGATGGCTCGCTAGCTAACATTATGTGTATGATCTGTGTATAGCTAACGTTAGCTGGATGGCTCGCTAGCTAACGTTAGCTGAATGGCTCGCTAGCTAACGTTACGTGTATGATCTGTGTATAGCTAACGTTAGCTGGCTGGCTCGCTAGCTAACATTATGTGTATGATCTGTGTATAGCTAACGTTAGCTGGATGGCTTGCTAGCTAACGTTACGTGAATGATCTGTGTATAGCTAACGTTAGCTGGATGGCTCGCTAGCTAACGTTACGTGAATGATCTGTGTATAGCTAACNCCTCTGACTTGAAATCTCTCTCCTATCCTTCCCGCCTACTGCATGAGTCAATCCACAGGAGGAGAGATCCAGTTCACAGGGAAAAAATCAATAACTGCTACTTTATAAGTGGGCTGACTCATGTAGGGGAGAGGGAGGGGAGGGGAGGGGAGAAAAGGGGAGAAAAGGGGATTCGGAGAGGAGAAGGGAGGAGAGGATATAAGACCAGGGATCTACTTAATATGGGATGGGTCTTATTTTGTGTCACTCAGCATTAGAGGGATTGCCCCATACAACAAGAAGACAACAGTCACTGAAAAGAGAAAGGGAAGTGAATGACTCAGAGAGGTGAGGAAAGGAGAGAGCAAGACAGAGAGATGGACCCTCTTCAACCAGAGAGGAGGCTGCTGAGGGGAGAACGGCTTATAAAAAATGGCTGGAATGAGGCAAATGGAATGGCATCATTTTACATTACATTTACATTTAAGTAATTTAGCAGACGCTCTTATCCAGAGCGACTTACAAATTGGTGCATTCACCTTATGATATCCAGTGGAACAACCACTTTGCAATAGTGCATCTAACTCTTTTAACCTTTACAGCCCCGGCGTTCCGCTAGCGGAACTCCTCCCACATTCCACTGAAAAGGCAGAGCGCGAAATTCAAAAAATATTTTTTTGAAATATTTAACTTTCACACATTAAAGTCCACAAGCGAAGGGAAGACATGAAAAGAGGAGAGTGCATAACGTAGATGCAAGAAGGAATACAACGTGGCTGCTATGAAACTGTGAACTGTGTTTACGTGTGATCTGGGGTGTATTCATTTAGCCGATTCTGTTGAAAAAATATCCTAAACAGAAGCAAACGGAACAAAACGGGGATTAATTAAAAATTCTTAAGACGTCAGCTGCTAATTTTCAGATTTACACCACATAAACACAGCCATTTTCACTGGGCTATCTGTTGCTGCCAAGTCATGATTTCCCTGGGGGTTAGCCATAACCAAGTGGTGAGACACATAGCCCTCTATATTTAAATGTTTCAGGTACACTCAGATAGGTGTCTGCGTCACATACAGTATCTTCTATTGTTTGTCCTCGTGTGTCTGTTTTTTCAGCATGAAGTACTGTAGCCACTTAGTGTGGACACCAGGTGAGCCCACACACACACAATAACAGTCTCTCTTCTTCACTTCATTCCACTCCCCCTTCTCCCTAAATCCTCTAGGTTATATCAGCTGTTTTGGTGAACCCCTCCCGCATCTGTACTGGCTGACACAGAGGGCACAGCAGGATCATAGGTGAGATTTCAGATCAACAGGAAGTATTATTAAAGAGAGGATTTACATTGAAATACAGACAGAGATGTTGTTGTCTCAGAGTTAATGATCCAAGGTCAGTTTTACATTTCACCTCCTGATGATTATGATGACTGACCGTGTTAGAATATAAAAAAAAACAAGGCTGTAATGATATGCTATGTGGTTTGTGAGGACAGCGTAGCATCTGACAAATAAACATAGATTTTATTTGATATAGTGTGTGTTTACCAGAGACGGTAATGTAAAGAACAACATGACCTGCAACAAAGTCAGATTAGGATATAGGCCAAGGACTACATAACGTATAGTTTTACCTGGAGTTTCCCCTTATTGTAGTTGGGACTNTGGATGGCTCGCTAGCTAACGTTACGTGAATGATCTGTGTATAGCTAACGTTAGCTGGATGGCTCGCTAGCTAACGTTACGTGAATGATCTGTGTTGGAGAAAGATGCCTGAGCTGGATGACTTTCTAGTCTGTTTTTAATTTTAGTTTTAGTTGTTTTTAACTCTGCATTACAGTTGGGGCTGGGATATGGTTAATTGTTAAGCTATCTAGCTACATGTCTAAACAAAAGACTCAAATATACAAGTAACCATATCACTGTACCATTTACACCGTCAGTATCCTGTGAATCTGAAAAATAAACATAGATTTTATTTGATATAGTGTGTGTTTACCAGAGACGGTAATGTAAAGATCAACATGACCTGCAACAAAGTCAGATTAGGATATAGGCCAAGGACTACATAACGTATATTTTTACCTGGAGTTTCCCCTTATTGTAGTTGGGACTAAGGCTTGAGAGGGTGTAAATGATCCGGAATGGGTGTAGACAAAGAGGAGCTCTCCAGTAGCTGTACCAAAACATTCATGGGCCATTTTCTCAAAAGTGAGTTTASAAGTTTATCAACTTTCAAAGCAGAATTACTTTCCCATTGTTCCTCAACTGTAGTYTARGATATACKWMTTTSTAGCTCTGASTCTCTACTTTCATCCAATGTAAAAAACACAATTTRAAATGTTGCTACACAGGACCGAATCGAGGTGGTGGGTRACATATATTAATGAATTGGTGAGGGCACTAGCATAGTCTGCAGCACCCGGCCTCACCCTACTATACTCTGAAGTCAAATGCTTACTTTTAACTGATGATCTAGTGCTTCTGTCCCCAACCAAAGAGGGCCTACATTAGCACCTAGATCTTCTGCACAGATGCTGTCTTATTTGGGCCCTGACAGTTAATTGCAGTAAGAGAATAATAATGGTGTTCCAAAAAAGGTCAAGTTGCCAGGACCATAAATACAAAATTCCATCTAGACATCGTTGCCCTAGAGCACACACAAAAATTAGATCTYCCTCGGCTTAAACATCAGCACCACAGGAAACTTCCACAAAGCTGTGAACGATCTGAGAGACAAGGCAAGAAGGGCCTATGCCATCAAAAGGAACATAAAATGTGACATTCCAATTAGGATCCGGCTTAAAATACTTTAATCAGTTATAAAACCCATTGCCCTTTATTATTGTGAGGTCTGGGGTCCACTCACCAACCAATAATTCTGAAAATGGGAATTACACCAAATTGAGACCGCATCCGGAATTCTGCAAAAACATAWTCTGTGAACAACGTAAAACAACAAATAATGCACGCAGAGCAGAATTAGGACGATTCCAGCTAATGATTAAAATCCAGAAAAGAGCAATTCATTTCTACAACCACTTAAAAATAAGTGATTCTCAAACCTTCCATAACAAAGTCCTCACCTACAGAGAGATGACCCTGGAGAATAGACCCCTCTTCCATCTGGTGCTGGGACTCTGTTCACAAACACAAACAGACCCCACAGAGCTCCAGAACAGCAACCCAATTAGACCCAACCAAATGATGAAAAAACGAAAAGATAATTACTTGACCCATTGGAAAGAATCAACAAAAAACAAAGCCAACAGGAATGTTATTTTACATTAAACAGAGAGTACACAGTGGCAGAATACCTGACCACTGTGACTGGCCCAAAATTAAGGAAAGCTTTGACTATGTGCAGACCTGGCTCTCAAGAGAAGACAGGCTATGTGCACACTGCCCAGAAAATGAGGTGGAAACCGAGCTGCACTTCCTAACCTCCTGCCAAATGTATGACCATATCAGATACAGAGAGGTAGAGATAGAGATACTGCAGACATACATATATATATATATATATATATATATATATATATATATTCTGATTCATATATGTGATCCCAGTCCCAAGAGATTAATTCCTTCTATAAGTCATAAATCTGCTGTGTTCTATGCTGAAGTCCATTGTGGTTTCAGTGCTGAGTAAAAAATGAGTAGACTAGAAGTGGAGAGTCTGTCTGGAGACTTCAAAGTTGTAGATTTACCTTCCTTCCTATTGTCTGTCTAGAAATGAAGGATGGATTCTCTCTCTAACCCCCATGGAACTGTGTGTGTCTGTCTGCTGATTCTCATCACTCACCAGTTGAGGACAAGACATGAAATTGGTTTAGAATATGTATTAGGAGAATGAAAGATCCTTAGATGAACCTAAGTAAAAAGGAGAAGGAAGGTGGAGACAGAAGGGTGCAATGCAAACAGCGAGGAGAAGTATTTTTTGTCAGATTTAAGGGGGGGGGGGGGTAATACCAATGATCATTTAGCTATTTGATCTAGAATTTTAAATTAATATATAAGATAATAATAATACAATATATATATACATATCAATAATTATCTGATGAAAGAAAAGTGCTATTAGCTATTAGCCCATTCAACGCATGGAACAACAGATTCACTACATGGAACAACAGATTCACTACATGGAACAACAGATTCACTCCATGGCACCATATACATGATTCACTACATGGAACAACAGACTTCACTACATGGAACAACAGATTCACTACATGGAACAACAGATTCACTACATGGAACAACAGATTCACTACATGGAACAACAGATTCACTACATGGAACAACAGATAGCCACTTCCTTTAGATTTTATTTTGGTACCAAATGTAACATTCAAGTCTGGTCTTCCTGGACTGTTAGATCATCCCTAACACGATTTCACTTCTTTAATGACCAGACATGAAATGGGTTTAGAATATCTATTGAGGAAACGGGGAATAGATGTGAGAATGAGGATTCAATGGCAAAATGAGAATGGACCGGATGAAGCCAAGGGCTGCAGGTGATGGATCCGGAGGGGTTGACTCTGTAGGGTTTGGCTTGGAGTCTCAGGGTAGACATCACGGTCAGGTCGTGGTAGTTAAAGACGCTGTGGTGAAAGCATTCCCCCAAAAAAGATAACTCCAAGTTAGTCCTACCCTATAGAGGAGGTGAGCTGTTCAGGACTACAGGTGCTGAATGGTTGGCGATATAGCTGAGTATTACAGGCCTGTGGACAAGATGCACATGGAGTGAGCCAATCTTAGACCCCAGGAGAGCGAGCAGAAGCGACGGTGGCAAGGAAAAAACTACCTTGAAGGAAGAAAACAGTTAGATGAATCTGGCTCAGCTGGGGAGCTAATCCTCTTTTGGCTGGTTGGGTTTGATACGGTGCTACGGAGGTAGATGGTCCATGAAATAAAGCAGGGACAGGAATACTGTGCCTGAGATAATGCAGGTTCTGAGAGGTGAGCATGGTATGATATGGTGCTGGAGGTAGATGGTCCATGAAATAAGGCAGGGACAGGAATACTGTAGCAGGTTCTGAGAGGTGAGCATGTTGCTGATGTCAGAATGTGTGTGGGGAATGATAAACTTGAAAGGACTAGCGGCCGAGGAGTTGTACGGTGTGGTCTTTGGATGCAGTGTCGGGATACCATGGAAGTGGCTCCGATGCGGAAGGAGTGGACGGAGAATAGGTCAGCCGAATAGCCGGACAGAGATAGTGTTTGTCTCAAATGGAAACGGAACCACTGGTGAGAGACGTGGGAACCAGAATTGATGATGAATAGTGAATTGGATGAAGAGGCATGTTGAGATGCAGGAAGTATGTGAGTCGTTTGTAATGGCTGAGGGTAGATGGTAGCTGGAACAGGTCATCTAGAGGCGAATGAAACGCACACCTATTTAGGCGAGGTGCTGGCTAGCGGAGTAGAACACTTTAAAAAAATAAAGGAGAGCCGCACACTCTAGGAGCTCAGATGCAAAAATATGTATGTCCAACGTTTCTACAGACAAGATGTCTTCATCAGGGTATGATGACAAACACTGCAAGACAACTCATGTATATAGTGTCAAAAGACACACAGGTGTCTGTAATCATGGCCAGGTGTGGCCTGATATCATTTGTTCATTTTCATATTAAAATAGCATACAAAAAAACATAAATGGATAGCTTACGATCATAGATCGTAACAGGTAGACTGGTGCGGTTCTTCCAAAATGATCTGTTTTGCTGTGTTTGATAGTGAAGATGAGGGTATCTTTGTCAAGGATAGTGACACAGCAGATAGCAGATGGCAGATGTAAACTCAGATGTAAACTCAGAACATCGTAACAATCCCAAAACAGCCAAAAGAAACATTGGGTCTAGTGTGGACGAGCCTGCTATTGAGATGTAACCAGACCACTGCGTCTTGATGCAGGCAGACAAGATGTTGAATGTAATGGGGGTGATTGGAGACCCTTGAGGAGAAGGGAGAATTGTGGGTGACAGGAGGAACATGAAGACCCAGTAAGCAACTTGAGAAAGAAGTTGATCCCGGCCAGGTACGCCTGGATATGTTGTGATGGCACCGGAGGGGAGGGCTGTCGTCTGATCGGCTCTTAGCCAACCATGCTATTTTGTTCATTTTTTTCACGTTGTTCGGAACTTGTTTTGTACATAATGTTGATGCTACCGTCTCTTATGACCGAAAAGAGCTTCTGGACATCAGCACTGGGATTACTCACATCAAACTGGACAAAGAGTTCTTCAATGAGTCAGACAGGAGGGATATACTACAGACACCCGACCAGGCCCAGATCCCCGTGATTCGCTGGAGAAGGAAACAGAGATTTCAAAAGATCAGGGTGCCTTGTGAGGATCAGGCAACGAGTGGCTAATCTGCCCTTGCCCTCCGTCCTGCTTGCTAACGTTCAATCACTGGAAAATAAATGGTACGAACTAAAAGCACTTATATCCTACCAACGGGACATTAAAAACTGTAATATCTTATGTTTCACAGAGTCGTGGCTAAACAACGACATTAAGAACATACAGCTGGCAGGTTATACACTTCATCGGCAGGACAGAACAGCAGCCTCTGGTAAGGCTGGCAGGTTATCTTCTTATGGCTGCAGGGGCAGTATACTTGAAGTGGCTGTTGTCATATTGTGCCCGACTACTCTGGTAAGACATGGGGCGGGGGCCTATACATATATGTAAACAACAGCTGGTGCAAGATATCTAAGGAAGTCTCTAGGTTTTGCTCGCCTGAGGTAGAGTATCTCATGATAAGCTGTAGACCACTCTATCTACCTAGAGTGTTTTCATCTGTATTTTTCATTGCTGTCTACATACCTCCACAGACCGATGCTGGCACTAAAACCATGCTCAGAGAGCTGTATAACACCATAAGCAAACAGGAAACCGCTCACCCAGAGGCGGCGTTCCTAGTGGCCGGGGACTTTAATGCAGGGAAACTCAAATCAGTTTTACCTCATTTCTGCCAGCATGTCACATGTCACATGTGCAACCAGAGGGTAAACAAATTCTAGACAACCATTACTCCACACACAGAGACGCGTACAAAGCTATCCCTCACCCTCCCTTTGGCAAATCTGATCATAATTCTATCCTCCTGATTCCTGCTTACAAGCAAAAATGTATCCAGGAACCACCAGTGACTCAGTCTATAAAAAAGTGATCTGATGAAGCAGATGCTAAACTATAGGACTGCTTTGTTAGCACAGACTGGAATATGTTCCGGGATTCCTCTGATGGCATTGAGGAGTACACCACGTC
The DNA here is from genome assembly GCF_002910315.2 of Salvelinus sp. IW2-2015. NCBI lineage: Eukaryota > Metazoa > Chordata > Actinopteri > Salmoniformes > Salmonidae > Salvelinus > Salvelinus sp. IW2-2015. The sequence continues at coordinate 13,405 of NW_019947772.1, forward strand.
CGTCATTGGCTTTATCAATAAGTGCATCGAGGACGGCGTCCCCACAGTGACTGTATGTACATACCCCAACCAGAAGCCATGGATTACAGGCAACATTCGCACTGAGCTAAAGGCTGGAGCTGCAGCTTCAAGTAGCGGCACTCTAACCTGGAAACTTAAAAGAAATTCCACTATGCCCTCCGACGAGTCATCAAACAGGCAAAGCATCAATACAGGAATAAGATTGAATCGTACTACACCAGCTCCGACGCTCTTCGGATGTGGCAGACCTTGCAAACTATTACACACTACAAAAGGAAGCACAGATGAGAGCTGCCCAGTGACACGAGCCTACCAGATGAGCTAAATAACTTCTATGCAAGTAACACTGAAACATGCATGAGCGTATCAGGTGTTCTGGAATACTGTGTGATCACGGTCTCCGTAGCCGACGTGAGTAAGACCTTCAAACAGGTCAACATTCACAAGGCCGCAGGGCCAGACGGATTACCAAGATGTGTACTCCGAGCATGCGCTGACCAACTAGCAAGTGTCTTCACTGACATTTTTAACCTCTCCCTGTCTGAGTCTGTAATACCAACATGTTTCAAGCAGACCACCATAGTCCCTGTGCCCAAGAACACACAGAAGGTAACCTGCCTAAAAGACTACCGACCCGTAGCACTCACGTCGGTAGCAATGAAATGCTTTGAAAGGCTGGTCATGACTCACACCAACACAATTATCCCAGAAACCCTAGACCCACTCCAATTTGTATACCGTCCCAACAGATCGACAGATGATTAAATCTCTATTGCGCTCCACACTTCCCTTTCCCACCTGGACAAAAGGAACACCTATGTGAGAAAGCTATTCATTGACTTCAGCTCAGCGTTCAACACCATAGTGACCTCAAAGCTCATCAATAAGCTAAGGACCCTAGGACTAAACACCTCCTTCTGCAACTGGACCCTGGACTTCCTGACGGGCCGCCCCCAGGTGGTAAGGGTAGGTCACAACACATCCGCTACGCTGATTCTCAACACGGGGGACCCTCAGGGGTGCGTTCTCGGTCCCCTCCTGTACTCCCTGTTCACTCATGTTCACGTATTGGTGTGCTTGGACCATGTTCGTTTTTTGAATTTGAATCTCTCGACCTGCTCAACTACAGCCCCGTCGATTAGAATGGGGGCATGCTTGGTTCTCCATTTCCTGTAGCGCACAATCGTCTCCTTTGTCTTGATCACGTTGAGGGAGAGGTTGTTGTCCTTGCAACACATGGTCAGATCTCTGACTTCCTCCCTAAAGGCTGTCTCATTATTGCCGGTTTTTCTGAAAAACTGCATTGTTGGTAATGGCCTTGTAAGTAAGCATTACCTATTGTATTCGGGCGCATGTGATAAATAGAATTTGATTTGATTCGGGTGGAGGATATCCTCATGTAGAAGGATGAGCTGGCGTTAGTAATGAAGGCAGACATGGTGACTAAGTTGTTGGAAGGAAAAGGCCAAGTTATAGATGGTAGATGCTGGAAGTCCAGTATGAGGACAGTGTACTTGGTGCTGATAGGATGGACTGGGACGCGAAGGAGTGGCTTGTTCACGGGAAAGGTCATCACGGAGGGACTGGGGTTGGTAGGGGTTCTGACTACGGTGCCTAAATCTCACATAAGGTTGCCGGAATGGATGAGTATGGCCCTTCTGGACCATTCAGCGAGAAGAGCTGCAACTCATACAGGGCGAAGGAGGGGGCTGCAGGAGAGGAGGCGAGTTCGGGAGGCTATCTGGCAGCAAACCACCGACTGCTGTAGAAACCCCCAATACCCGATGGAAGGTGCAACATCGGAAAACAGCTGAACGTCTTCAGGACAGGAGACACATTCATCATAGAGAAAGGTGATGCTGTTTCAATGACTGAAGGGAAGGCGCCAGGCCTGAGCTCTGAGACAGCAGGAAGGTGCCAGCCCTGAGCTCTGACAGGTTAAGGCGCCAGGCCTGAGCTCTGAGACATGAGGAAGGCGCCAAGGCCTGGAGCTCTGGAGACACGGAGGAAGGCGCCAGGCCTGAGCTCGGAACAGGAGGAAGGACCAGGCTGAGCTCGGAGACATGAGGAAGGTGCCAGGCCTGAGCTCTGAGACAGCAGGAAGGTGCCAGGCCTGAGCTCTGAGACAGCAGGAAGGTGCCAGGCCTGAGCTCTGAGACAGGAGGAAGGTGCCAGGCCTGAGCTCTGAGACAGGAGGAAGGTGCCAGGCCTGAGCTCGGAGACATGAGAAAGGCGCCAGGCCTGAGCTCTGAGACAGGAGGAGTTGAACCACCAGCACTCAGAAGAGATGCCATATGTGAATATATATTTTTTATATTCTGATTCATGCATGGGATCCCAGTCCCACAGAGTTGTGTGTGTGAGCATGTGTGTGTGCCTATCTGTATGTGTGTATTGTCGAGAGTCTGTGTGTGTGTGTGCGAGAGTGTCTGTGTGTGTGTGCGAGAGAGTGTGTGTGCGTGTGTGTCTCTCTCTATGTGTGTGTGTGTGTGTGTGTGTGTGTGTGTGTGTCTGCAGCTGCTGAATATTCACAGAACAATTACCCAGCATGCCCCAGCAGCCCACGCCCAACTCTACTGCTCCACCTGATTACCAGGTTAATACCAATATTCCACATTTAGCCTCCTCTACCCTACATAATTGTGTTCAAATTGTATTTGAATTCTTRCAAACACTTTAGCTGTGCTTGATGTAGATTGCCTGATGCAATAGAAACAATGGAATAGTCCCAAAAGTGCAACATTCAAACGTGTCCTATCTTGCACTCCATTGAACCCATCTCTGGTTCCCTCTAATATATGAAGCTAGAGGAAGATACAGTGTATCTGTCTCCCTGCTACTCTGTCCTCTAATGTACATCGTTGGAGCTTCTCTCTCGCTCTCTCTCTCCATCCCTCCCTCCCTTCTCTCTTCCCCTCTCTCTCTCTCTCTCTCTCTCTCTCTCCGTCACTCCCTTCCTTCTCTCTCCCTCTCCCTCTCCCTCTCCCTCTCTCTCTCCCTCTCAATTCAATTCAATTGACTTTATTGACATGGCAAGTTCATTATTACTTACATTGTCAAAGTATACATATCGAAAAATAAAAATAAAATATATATGTATACAGTATATATACAAAATATATATATATTTATATATAAATAAATGGTGGGACCAACAGTAATAATAATAGTAGTAGTGGACATGGGATTACCATTAACAACAACTACAACAACAATATTAATCAGAACAACAATACATTAAATCAATGGTAGTAGACCAGTGTCAATATGACTTGAGAAGACATATGACCTGGTATGAAAGACAAAACAAAACTAAGCTAGGTGGGAAATATTATCAACATTACTTTGCATTTTTCACTGGCTGTCCTTCAGGTTGTGGCAGGAGGACACATATTTGGCTGCCAAAACTGCACATTTTGGCTTTTCACCCAATAAATATTAGATTTTTTCTTCATCTTTTATAGTTTCAAATTCTTTGTATTGAGTTATAATTTTGGGAAAGAAGTATGCTCTTAGGTCTGAGTATTTGTCACAGTGTAGTAGTGCACCTCTGTCTCTACCTCTCCCCTGGAGCAGAGTGAGCACAGCCTGTCCTCTCTGGGCAGCCAGGTTTGTCTGTGACGACCGGTCTCTATAGCCAGACTGTGCTCACTGAGTCTGTACCTAGTCAATGTTTTCCTCAGTTTTCTATCAGTCACAGTGGTCAGATAGTCTGCCACCATGTACTGTCTGTTTAGCGCCAAATAGCATTGAAGTTTACTTTGATTTTTTGTGGTGTCTGTCCAATAGGTTATATATTTTTATTTTTGTTTTATGATGATTTGGTTGGGCCAGATTTTCTGAGGGCTGTCCCGAGGCTCTATGGGGTTGGTTTGGGTTGGTGAACTGAGCCTCAGAACCAGCTGGCTGAGGGGACTCTTCTCTGGTTTCATCTCTCTCCACCTCTCTCTCTCTCTCTCTCTCTCCTCTCCTCTCTCTCCTCTCGTCTCTCTTCTCTCTCTCTCTCTCTCTCTCTCTCCTCTCGTCTTCTCCTCTTCTCTCTCTCTCTCTCCTCTCCTCTCACCTCTCCCTCCCTCTCTCCCTCTCTCCCTCCTCTCCTCTCTCTCTCTCTCTCTCTCTCTCCTCTCTCTCTCTCTCTCTTCTCTCTCTCTCTCTCTCTCTCTCTCTCCTCATCCCTCCTCCTCTCTCTCTCTTCCCCTCTCTCTCTCTCTCTCTCTCTCGCTCTCCGTCCTCCCTCTCTCTCTCCTCTTCTTCTCTCTTCCCCTCTCTCTCTCTGTCTCTCCCTCAGTCTCTCTTTCTCTCTTCTCCCGCTCTCCCTCCCTTTCTTTCTCTCCCCCCCACTCTCCCTCATCTCATGTGCCCAGTGAAAATGTCCTTATCATTGATGTGCCATGGGATGAGAGAGAATATTGGCTCTGCTACACATCATTCACAATATAATGACTTCTCTTCTGTCCTTTCCTTTTTTTCTAGCTGCTCTCTTGTCATTGGGCCAGTTTCACACCTGTCTGGTTAAGGTGATTTGGTCTGTACCTTTTTTAATGACAACCATAACCACTCTTAGAGAGTAATTTTTTTTGTTATCGCTTTGGTACTATTTTTCACAAGTATGTGTTGATTTTTCAAAACCTCTCAGTAAAAACAAAACTCTAAAACGTAACAAATGCAAATCAAATCAACATGTATTTATATACCCTTGTAACATACAGCTGAATATCTCAAAGTGCTGTACAGAAACCCAGCCTAAAACCCCAAACAGCAAGCAATGCAGGTGTAGAATGCAGGTGTAGTAATAGAGCAAGTCTTCCATTCAAAATCTTTCATTGTGTATTCATCTTTCACCACACAACCATTCATTGGAAAATAGAAGTTAACTGTGAAATACAAGTATGTTGGTTTAATTACCAAAACAAAACGTAGTAATACCATATTGATCACTGCATTGCTGGGTTTAGAGCTTGCAAGAAAGGCATTACATTGTATTACATGTGATCGTGACGTGTGAACTTGAAAAAGACCGCAGAAACTTCATTTTGAATGCATGTTTACTGTATAAGGGAGGGTTCCCCAACTGGCTGCCAAAGGGCCGGAGGAATGGGACAGGGAGAGAGAAGGGACAAACCATGTGACTCTGAGGACCTTCAGGATCATTTTAACTATCGCGGTGTGCTATGGTTCTCAATCACCTAACTCCCACTGAGGGAGAAAACTGTTATTTTTGTCTCTATCTATTAGTTTCTCCAGTGTAGTCTCTTGCTCCATTGGGCTGGGAAACTGCCCTGTATCAATGGTCGCTGAACAGAGAGYACCTGGGTTTTACCACTGGTCAAAACTGGCTTCAATGTTGACACATAATAGTTGATGTCTGTGCTCCCCAATCTAATTAGCATAATACAAAAATCCCCATTAAAAATAAATAAGTTTAATCTAGAGATAGCCAGTGGCAAGTATTCATGGATGCCAAGGGAATTCAGGCTTCCCCAAATATTGTACATTTMTATTTTTTTTATTAATTAAAAAAATATATATATTTTTTAAATATATCTAAAATATTTTCTCTTAAGTCTCTTTGAGCTTTCTTAATATTCTGTCAACTCACAAGTGGCTGCATCTCACCGAAAAAATCATCCAAGGGAGGGAAACACCGCCCCTCTGTAGTCTGTTGTGTGTAGACCATGTATCTGATGCTGTCTGGAACAAAAGAGTATGACATGTTGCTGCCGTAGCATATCATATGATTGATTGATGCCAGCAACCATTCTGAAATGGTGYCTTTATTCACAAGACCTGTATCTTTCATCTGGTGTCTTAGACTTGTGATTTAATGATATTTAGATGCTACAAGTTACTTGTGACGCTATGCTAGCTATGCTACTCAGTGGGGTGGGGGGTGGGGGGTGCTACCGGATCAGGGTTGGTGACTCGTGAGAAGTTAATTATTGCTTGTTAGATATTACTCCACTGTTGGAGCTAGAAACACAAGCATATTCGCTTCACCTGCAATAGCATCTGCTAAACACGTGTATGTGACCAATAACATTTGATTTGATTTGATTTGAGTTTGGATTTGGCTTCACACCAATCAAATCACATCCTAAGCAAAACTTCATAATTGTCAGACAAACATGTCTGTTTCTGGTCTGCTTGTAAAATGTCCCGCAGTAGCTAGCTTGCTAAATCAGCCCTTTACTAAGCCATGGATGGACATGAGGATTTGGACTTGTGGCTTTGAATTTTTTATTTTATTTAATGTAACTTTTATTTGACTAGGCAAGTCAGTAATAAAACACCTTCATCAACAGTATTATAACCCCCTCATCAACAGTAATATAACACCCTCATCAACAGTATTATAACCCCCTCATCAACAGTAATATAACACCCTCATCAACAGTAATATAACACCCTCATCAACAGTAATATAACCCCCTCATCAACAGTAATATAACACCC
>NW_019947773.1:0-107 GCF_002910315.2 Salvelinus sp. IW2-2015
AGAGGATGATGTGTCCAGTGACATAGCATCATGTCTTTATGGATGAGAACCATCTCTGAAGAGGATGATGTGTCCAGTGACATAGCATCATGTCTTTATGGATGAGA
>NW_019947773.1:172-1172 GCF_002910315.2 Salvelinus sp. IW2-2015
TCTCTCTCTCTCTGTCTCTCTCTCTCTCTCTCCAAACCCAAATAACCAGATATTGAGGTGACTCATGGTCCAAATTGCATTCCTCTCTTCCTCCCACCACTATTTCACACTCCCCCTCTCCATCCTCCCCTCTCTTTCTCTCCCTCTCCATTTTCCCATCACCCAAAGGGTCCTGGGAAAGCTGTGATATCATCAGCAGTCTCTCTCGGGAACCCCTCCAAGCCAATGAGCAGCCAGAGCCAGGACAGGCATTTCCTGCCCTAACTCATCCAATCTTTAAATATGTGACATCAAAACCTTTATTAGGCTTGGCTGGTCTATAATATCCTACTCACAGTCTGTCTACAGGGATTACACAATACTAAGATAATACGTTATTCTTTAAGTACTTTTGCTTTTTTTTTATGTACATCTTTATGATAGGCCTGTAATTACTGTCTACTTCATCTCCTTCTTCCATCTCTGAAGAGGATGATGTGTCCAGTGACATAGCATCATGTCTTTATGGATGAGAACCATCTCTGCAGAGGATGATGTGTCCAGTGACATAGCATCATGTCTTTATGGATGAGAACCATCTCTGAAGAGGATGATGTGTCCAGTGACATAGCATCATGTCTTTATGGATGAGATCCATCTTTAGAGGATGATGTGTCCAGTGACATAGCATCATGTCTTTATGGATGAGATCCGTCTCTGTAGAGGATGATGTTGTAATGAAAAGGCAGGGGGCAGGTCTCGAACCCTCGACCTTCTAGCCCGAAGTCCAGCGCGTTATCGACTGTGCCGCAAAAGTATGCTCTGTCGGCAGAGTCGATATCCACGCTTATAAACCCAGGATCGTTACAATATGTTCAGCGACATAGCATCATGCCTACAGTGTCTCAATCAGACTCCTGTATTTAAAAACAAAACTTCTGCTGTAATTAAATCAATACAGATTAAATCAAGAGCACATGGACACTATTATCTCCCCATGGACACTATTATCTCCCTTCTC
>NW_019947773.1:5608-10964 GCF_002910315.2 Salvelinus sp. IW2-2015
TGACTTGTTTTCTCTCCTCTCTCTCTGTCTCTTCTCTCTCTGTACTCTCATTCTCTCTCTACTCTTCTTCTCGTCTCTTTCTCTCTCCTTCTTCTCTCTGTCTCTCTTCTCTTCTCTCTCTTCTCTCTCTCTCTCTTCTCTCTTCTCTCTCTCTCTCCTTTATCTTCTATCTCTCTCCTTCCTCTCTCTGTTCGTCTGTTCTCTCTGCTCTGCGCCCCTCTCTCTCTCGCGCTGTCTCTCCCTCTCTCTCTCGCTCTCTGTCTCTCTCTCTCTCTCTCCAACCCAATAAATAACCAGATATTGAAGTGGACTCATGGGTCCAAAAAAAATTGCATTCCTCTTTCTATCCCTTCCCCACCACTATTTCACACTTCCCCTCTCTCCATCCTCCCCTCTCTTCTTCTTCCTCTTCCACTTTCCATGCACCCAAAGGGTCCTGGAAAGCTGTGATATCATCAGCAGTCTACTTCGGGAAACCCTCCAAGCCAATCGAGCAGCCCAGAAGCCAGAACAAGGCATGTCCTGCCCCTAACCATCCAATTCTTTAAATATGTACATCAAAACCTTATTAGCTGCTGACTCTATAATATCTACTCACAGTCTGTCTACAGGTTACACAATTACTAAGATAATTTACGTTATTCTTTAAGTACTTTTGCTTTTTTATGTACATCTTTATGATAGGCCTGTAATTACTGTCTATTCACTCCTTTCTTCCATCTCTGAAGACGGCATAATGGGTCCGAGCTGAGCATGATCAGTCTTTATGGATTGGAACCATCTTGTACCCATGATTGTCAGTGACATAGCCATGTCTTATGGATGAAAACCATCTCTGGAGAGGAATGATGTGTCCAGTGACAACATGCAGTCATCATGTCTTTACGTGTGAACTCGAAGTAGCAATCCTCGCTCACAGTAGAGGAATGAAATGTGTCCACGTGGACATCAGGCATCATGTCTTTATGGATGAGAACCATCTCTGAAGAGGATGATGTCCAGTGACCATAACCCAGGCTTCATGTCTTTATGGATGAGAAACCATCTCTGTAAAGGATGATGTGTCCAGTGACATAGCATCAGTCTTTAGATGAGAAACCATCTCTTGAAGAGGAGAGTGGTCCCAGTGACATAGCATAATGTCCTTTATGGATGATGACCATCCTTAGAGGATGATGTGTTCCAGTGACATAGCATCATGTCTTATGGATGAGATCCGGTCTCTGTAGAGGATATGGTTGTAATGAAAAAGGCAGGGGGCAGTTCCGAACCTCGACCTTCAGCGCCCGACAGTCATCCAGCGCTCTTTATAGACTGTTGCCGCAAAAAGTATGCTCTGGCTGGGCAGATGTCAATCACGCTTAATAACCCAGGATCTGTTACCGAATATGTTCAGACCATGCGATCATGCCTACAAGTGTCTCAATCAGACTCCTGTATTTAAAAACGAGAAACTTCTGCTGTCAATACTCCTTCCAATACAGATTAAATCTAAGAGCACATTGGACACTATTGATCCCCCATGGACTTACCATTATCTCCCTGCTCTCCACATGGACACTATTTATCTCCCTTTTCTCCTGGACACTATATCTCCCTTCTCTCCTATGGAGCGTCTAATTCTCCCTTTCTCTTCCATGACTACTTTAATACAATTCCCCCTCACTATCTCCCATCTCTCCCCTAAAGTGTCTCTTCTTCTTCTTCTCCCATGGACACTATTATCTCCGTTCTCTCCATGGACATATTTCTCCCTTCTCCCCATGGATCACTATTACTCCCTTCTCCCCATGGACACTATTATCTCCCTTCTCCTCCCATGACACTATTTTTCTCCTCTCGTCCATGGACACTATTATTCGTCCCTCTCCCCATGGACACTATTACCGTCTTCTACCATTTTCCCTTCTCCCCATGACACTATTTACTCGCCTTCTCCTCCATGGACACTATTAAATCTCCCTTCTCCTCATGGACACTATGATCTCCCTCCTCCCCTTGAACTATTATCTGCTTCCTCTCGACATGGACACTATTATCTCCCTTCTCCCCAATGGACACTATTATCTCCCTTCTCCCCATGGACACCAATATCTCCTTCTATCCATGGACACTATTATCTCCCTTCCTCCATTGAGACACTATTACTCTTCCTTGGCTCTCCCATAGGACACATTATAATCTCCCTTCTCTGCGCCATGGATGCTACTCATTATCCTCCTTCTCTCCATGGACTCCACTATTATTCTCCTTCTCTGCGGTTCATGGAACACCCATTATCTTCTTCTTCTGAAATCTCATCCTTCTCCCCATGGACACTATTCATCTCCCTTCTCTCGTATGGACCACTATTATCCCCTTCTCTCCACTGGACACTATTAATTCCTCTCCCCATGACACTATTAATCTCCCTTCTCCCCATTCCATGGACACTATTATCTCCCTTCTCTCCATGGACACTATTATCTCCCTTCTCTCCATGGACACTATTATCTCCCTTCTCCACGTGGACACTATTATCTCCCTTCTCTCCATGGACACTATTATCTCCCTTCTCTCCAATAAAAGTGATGCTCCATAAAGGGATGGACTGGAAATAGCTCCAGCGCGTCTGTCGTTAAACTGCCATCAGGTACCTGAAAATGTGAGCATTACATTGGCAAAGCAGACTGACAATTTAATTTCACAGAATGCAACTTGACAAACGGTTTGGGAATTCAAAATGGCATTTTCTTCAGACTTCTTCCTAGATTTGTTTTGCGCAACAGAGACGGTACTCTGCGTACAGAATCTGTAGCTCACGAATGGACAGAGAAGCGCCATTTGGCCAAGAAGACGAAATCTCCTAACTTTGTTTATGTAATAAATGTAATATAGCCTATGCATGTTCCTGGCACCCCTAAAGCGGAACGTTATTTTACGGCAAAGCCTACAACTATACGCTTCCTTCATCTAAATCAAATCAATATAGACTAGATCATGTTAGACACTTTCCAGAAACCCACAAGGACTTATTCAAATCAAATCAAAGTTTATTGATCACATACACAGATTTGTTTCTTAGCCGCAGGAAGTAGGGGAGCTGAGGGTCTCTGAAATATCTTAATTAAATTACAAATATGAATTCGTATTTATTATTTTTCACAAAAGTTATGCACAGGGCCTTTAATAGTCCTGTATTATGGGATATATCCGTCTGCAGTACCAGCGCAGGCAACAAGATTAGTTCCTCCTATTTGTCTGCCTCTTCAGGCCGCTGCGAATGTCAGGCTCCACTCTGCGAAGCACATCGATCTGCAGGTTAAAACATCGCGAGATTGTACAATCCCCAATGAATAGTGCAGTTTGTTTAAATTTTACAGCGAACTAGCTACGTCAAATGCTGATATTGACTTTGGTGTTATTGTGTGTAGCTGCGTTTGCTAGGGTTCGGCCAGCCTGCACATAGGGAGCATTGCATTGTGGGTTTTGTAGTCGACTTGAGCAGCAACATATTTCCAAAACGATTTTCACATGTTGCTACCAACCTTATTATAATGACAAAATTAAACATTTGTTCACATAATACATTGTTCTTCCATTAGTATTATTTAATACTGTAAATAATAGGAATGAGTGGTTTTGGGTGAATTTAGGACCTCATCCTAACCTGCTAATGACCACCTGACTACAGCTTCTTACCTGCTGTAGAAAGGATTGCAGAGGATAAAGTTGGATATTGAAAACATTGTTCATGACGTTTCCATGTGTTTCCATAGTCACCAATTAAAGTTCATCTGCAACACATTCTTACATTTATAGATCAAGCAATGGCAAAAGCAATGGCAAAAATAAATCTACAGTTGAAGTAGGAAGTTTACACTTAGGTTGGAGTCATTAAAACGTGTTTGTCAACCACTCCACAAATTTAATGTTAACAAACTATAGTTTTGGCAAGTCGGTTAGGACATCTACTTTGTGCATGACACAAGTAATTTTTCCAACAATTGTTTACAGACAGATTATTTCACTTATAATTCACTGTATCACAATTCCAGTGGGTCAGAAGTTTACATAACTAATTGACTGTGCCTTTAAAAGGCTTGGAAAATTCCAGAAAATGTTATGCTCTAGAAGCTTCTGATAGGCTAATTGACATAATTTGAAGTCAAGTTGGAGGTACCTGCTGGATGTATTTCAAGGCCTTACCTTCAAACTCCAGTGTGCCACTTTGTTGACATCATGGAAAAATCAAAGGAATCAGCCAGATCTCAGAAAAAAAAATTGTTGGACCTCCACAAGTCTGGTCATCCTTGGCGAGCAAATTTCCAAATGCCTGAAGGTACCACGTTCATCTGTACAAACAATAGTACGCAAGTATAAAACACCATGGGACCACGGCAGCCGTCATACCGCTCAGGAAGGAGACGCTTCCTGTCTCATAAGAGGATGAACTCTCTTTGGTGAGAAAAAGTGCAAAGTCAATCCAGAACAAACAGCAAAGCTTGTAAGATTAATGAGGAACAGGACAAAAACAATCTCATATCGATGCATAACCTGATAAAAACCACTCACAAGGAAGAAGCCACTGCTCCAAAAACCGCCAATAAAAAAAAACAGACTCGTTCTGCCAACTGCACATGGGGACAATATCATGCTTTTGGAAAATGTCCGTCTGGTCTGATGAAACAAAAAATAGACTGTTTGGCCCATAATGACCATCGTTATTTCTGAGAAAATGCGGGGAGCTTGCAAGCCAAAGAACACCATCCCAACCGTGAAACACGGGTTGGTATTTCATCATTTTGTTGGGGGTGCTTTTGCTGCAGGAGGAATCTGGTGCACCTTCAAAAATAGATGCTCATGCAGGAACGAAAGTATGTGATAATATTGAAGCATACATCTCAAACATCTCAGGAACGTTTATAGAGCTGGGCCGCAATGGTCTTCCAATGGACAATGGACCCCCAGCATGCCTTCCAAAGTTTGTGGCAAAATGCTTAAGACAACAAAGTCAAAGGTATTGGAGTGGTCTCACAAAGCGCTTGACCTCACATTCTATAGAACATTTGTGTAGCGAACTGAAAAGCGATCAAACGGTGCGAGCAATAGAGGCTCTACAATCACCGACTCAGTTACACCAGCTCTGTCAGGAAGTAATGGCCAAAATCACCCAAATTTATTGTGGGAAGCTTGTGAAGCTAGCCAAAATGTTTGACCCAAGTTAAACAATTTAAAAAAATCCACCAAATACTAATTGATGTATGTAAAACTTCGACCCACGAGACTGCTCTCTCTATAACACAGCCATAACGTTGCTGCTTCCATTTCAATCATTCCTCTAAAATATAATTGTGGATATTTCTCTTCCGTGTGG
>NW_019947773.1:16878-19865 GCF_002910315.2 Salvelinus sp. IW2-2015
GTAGCTTGGTATTGTAGCCCAAGAATTCGCTGGTAGACCTCTTCAGCTAGCCGGCAGATGGGCCTAGCTCGAGGCTAGCTCAAGGCTAACTGGTGCTTGCTTCGGGAGAGAGGTGTTAGCCAGTAGTAGCCACTCGTTGCAGCTAGCTAGCTGTGATGATACGGTGTAATTGTCCAGAGCTTGCGTCAGGAATCCGGTGATGTGGTAGAGAAAAAGCAGTCCTATATGCTATGCTCTGGGTTGATATCGCGCTTGCAGACTGGCAGGTATTGGCCCGGTATTGAAGCTGGCTGTGTCCGAGTTGAGGGTGAAGACCGCAGCAGTGGCTAACTGACTACTAGCTAGTAGCTAGTTATCTGGCTAGCTTCTGATTGGGGTTACGGTTCTAAAGTATAAAAAAAATAGCAGGTCCGTACCACATTGGGTGAGGCGGAGTGTAGGAATGTATATTCAGTTCCTAGATGGAAAGTGAAATTAAAATATATACGAAATGTATACGAAAAATACGAAGACTATTTACACAGGACAGGACAAAACAAAGACACGTCCGACTGCTACGCCACACTTGGATTGATGTGCCGTTGGTAGGATAAACTTGATCGTAGGTCATCGATTTTACTTTCCAATGATTGCACGTTGGCCAATAGAACGGATGGCAGTGGGAGTTTACTCTCTTGCCTACGAATTATCAGAAGTCAGCACGACCTCCTCCCCCTTTTTCTCCGTCTTTTCTTCATGCAAATGACGGCGATTTGGGCCTGTTCCCGAGAAAGCAGTATATCCTTTGCGTCGGGCTCGTCGGACTCGTTAAAGGAAAAAGCTTCTTCTATTTCGAGGTGAGTAATCGACTGTTCTGATGTCCAGAAGTTATTTTCGGTCATAAGAGATGTCGCAGCAACATTATGTACAAAATAAGTTACAAAATAAGTTACAAAATAAGTTACAAAACAAGTTACAAAACAAGTTACAAAATAAGTTACAAAATAAGTTACAAGCAATGCGAAACAACTAACAAAATAGCACAGTTGGTTAGGAGCACGTAAAACATCAGCCATCCTCTCAGGCGCCATCTTCACCACTTCTTACATAGGATAAATTGTTTTTACAAAAATCTATCGAAAGTGATATCTGTTACTCCCGAGCCTCTTGATTAATTTATTTGTATTGAACTACACTCATTCTTATGAATAAAGGGAGATGCCTAGTCAGTTGTACAACTGAATGCATTCAACTGAAACGTGTTTTCCACATTTAACCCCTCTGAATCAGAGAGGTGCCGGGGGGGGCTGCTTTTCAGCAGTCAGGAAACAGTGGGTTAACTGCCTTGTCTGCTTGGGATTCGATCCAGCAACTTTTCGCTTACTAGCCCAATGCGCTAATCACTAGTCTACCTGCCACCGCTCAGACACTGTGGAACTGTGAAGGGTAATGGAATGGTGAAGGGTAATGGAACTGTGAAGCGTCATGGAACTGTGAAGAGTAACGGAACTGTGAAGGGTAATGGTTCTGATAGCCTACTCTGCTTGCTTTTCCCACTCCAATATCAGTAATGTAACTTATCAACTTTGGCTGTAAAGTCAACATCTTTGACCCAACAACCACACACCATGGCTGAGTCTCTGGTCAAAAGTAGTGCACTAAATAGGGAGTAGGGTGTCATTTGGTACTCATGCAGCCGATAGCAGCAGAGCCTGCAGAAATAGATGTCATCGACTTTCCAACAACTGTTTACATGTTGAAGCTGTGCTAATTTCCACTAGTCTCAGTTGTCTTGATGTGAAGTCTCCACAGAGAGCCAGTATTGGTGCTGTAATGTATCGGTATCTGACCTGGGTTAAAAGCATGTATAATATATTGGAACTCTGCTTGATTTGGTTTGCCTGGTACAATGAAATATTCAATTAGCAAAACCCTAAACTCAAATCAAGCTCCTCCCCCGAATATTTTAAAGTGTTTGACATATTTGACCCTGTTCTGGTGAGTATTGGAGTGACTACTAGACAGATAATGACACGCAGCATATCAGACTGGTCCCGGCATTATTTATGTACCATTAATATACAGTCAGACATGTTACATTTCACCTCATCTCTAATGCCATAACTCAGAATAATCTTGGCCACCCATTCAGCAGTCAAGTGACTTGACTCTGGGCGTTTTAAATCAAGTGTCAGATTTCACATAATGTCATAATGTGATGTTGTTAATAAAGTTATTTCCCTTTGATAATCTGATAGGAAGTTATTATGTATAAATCATCTATCTGATCCTATTGCAGTGAGCCAGAATACGTGCTGTCCTACATGTGGAGAGGACTCTCAATTGCCATAGGTAGAAAGCAAATAGTTCTAAAAATGTCTCCCGAGTGGTGCAGAAGTCTAAGGCACTACATCTCAATCCTAGAGGTGTCACTACAGACACCCTGGTTCAAATCCAGGCTGTATCACAACCGGCTGTTATTGGCAGTCCTGTAGGGCGGCACATAATTGGCCCAGCGTCATCTGTGTTTGGCTGGTGTAGGCCGTCAATGTAAATACGAGTTTGTTCTTATCTGACTTGCCTAGTTAAATTTAAAAAAAAATAAAAAAATTACAAGAGCAGTAGCTCTATGTTTCAACGCTAGGGGGCGCTCACATGCCATGCCTACCAGCAGGAGAGTGAGACAGGACTCAGGAGGAAGTTTACTGTTGTTAAACTCTGGTCTTGGAGAGCTACCGGGTTTAGTTCCAGCTCCAGCACTAACCCACCCGATTTTAACTAATTCATTACTCACCAAGACCTTGATTAGTAGAAGCAGGTGTGTTTGTGCTAGGTGGGAACAAAAGCCTGCACACCCCTGTAGAACTGTAGAACCAAGATGTGAAGAACGTTGCCTTGTAGAAGTGAACTACGTCACTAGGTGGATTCCCAAATGGCTAAAAAATAGGTTGGTATTTAGGACACAACCCTCCACTCTCTGACAGATCAGATCTACACTCTCTGACAGA
>NW_019947774.1:0-19862 GCF_002910315.2 Salvelinus sp. IW2-2015
AAGGACACCTGTCCACACACTCAATCAAACAGACTCCAACCTCTCCACAATGGCCAAGACCAGAGAGCTGTGTAAGGACATCAGGGATAAAATTGTAGACCTGCACAAGGCTGAGGCTACAGGACAAGCAAAGCAGGTTGGTGAGAAGGCAACAACTGTTGCGCAATTATTAGAAAATAGAAGAAAACTAGAAGAAGTTCAAGATGATGGTCAATCACCCTCGGTCTGGGGCTCCATGCAGAGATCTCACCTCGTGGGCATCAAGATTCATGGGAAGGTGAGGGATCAGCCCAGAACTACACGGCAGGACCGTGGTCAATGACCTGAAGAGAGCTTGGGACCACAGTCTCAAAGAAAACCATTAGTAACCACACTACGCCGTCATGGATTAAAATCCTGCAGCGCACCACAAGGTCCCCCTGCTCAAAAGCAGGCGCATGTCCAGGCCCGTCTGAAGTTTGCCAATGACCATCTGGATGATCCAGAGAGGAATGGGAGAAGGTCATGTGGTCTGATGATTCAAAAAATAGAGCTTTTGGTCTAAACTCCACTCGCCGTGTTTGGAGAAGAAAGAAGAGGAGTACAACCCCAAGAACACCATCCCAACCGTGACATGGAGGTGGGAAACATCATTCTTTGGGGATGCTTTTCTGCAAAGGGGACAGGACGACTGCACCGTATTGAGGGGAGGATGATTGGGGCCATGTATTGCGAGATCTTAGCCAACAACCTCCTTCCCTCAGTAAGAGCATTGATGATGGGTCGTGGCTGGGTCTTCCAGCATGACAACGACCCGAAACACACACCAGGGCAACTAAGGAGTGGCTCCGTAAGAAGTATTCTCAAGGTCCTGGAGTGGCCTAGCCAGTCTCCAGACCTGAACCCAATAGAAAATCTTTGGAGGGAGCTGAAAGTCCGTATTGCCCAGCGAGCGACAGCCCCGAAACCTGAAGGATCTGGAGACGGTCTGTATGGAGGAGTGGGCCAAAATCCCTGCTGCAGGTGTGCAAAACCTGGTCAAGAACTACAGGAAATGTATGATCTCGTGTAATTGCAAACCAAGGATTCTGTACCAAATATTAAGTTCTGCTTTTCTGATGTATCAAATACTTATGTCATGCAATAAAATGCCAAATTAATTACTTAAAAATCATACAATGTGATTTTCGGGATTTTTGTGATTGTCATTTTATGATAAAAATTACAGACCTCTACATGCTTTGTAAGATAGGAAAATCGGCAAAATCGGCAGTGATCAAATACTTGTTCTCCCCACTGTATATAAAAACCAACAATAATCCCCAAACAGTCATTTACAAACGGATAATTGTTCACAAAACAGACCCTATTACCTCTGTCTGTATAACAGCAGTAGACATACGATATGGCACTCTTGATCCATGTAAACCTCACAACAGACTACCTTACAGACTTCCTTGTTAGCGTGTTACCTCCTGCTCTACTGTATATTTGGATGCCAGCTGTTTTTCTGCTAAGCCTGAAATGGCCTTGGTCCCTTCCCCTTGACGAGTGATGAATGATGAAAGTGCTAACCTGAGAGTTCATAAACGCCCCAAGGAGAAGGATTCAGCCCACATCCCTTGCCTCTGTGTTCCTAAATTGACAGTATTAATCTCTCCTCTCATTGGAGAGATTGGTAGAATGCGTCTCATTTTTCTGTGAGACGGAAAGGGGATCTGGGTTTGGGATCATTTAGCTCCACTGACGTCTGTTGACCCAACTATAGCATCAAATCCTGCCGTCGAGCCAATTGCCTGTCTCCTTCGTGTCTGTGTGTGTGTGTGTGTGTGTGTGTGTGTGTGTGTGGTGTGGTGTGTGTGTGTTGTGTGTGTGTGTGTGTGTGTGTGTGTGTGTGTGAGTGCTGTGTGTGTGTGTGTGTGTGTGTTGTGTGTGTGTGGTGTTTTGCGTGTGTGTGTTGCGTTGTGTGTGTTTGCGGGTTCATGCATTCGTGCGTGGCGTGCGTGAAATGTGTGTGTGTGTGTGTGCGTGCGTGGGAGATTTGAGGAAGGGAAGCGAGGAAAATTTCTATCTTTTCATAGCAACTGTTTTAATAACACTGTTGATCTCTAGACATTTTTGACAGTATTCTATGACATCCCGTCTCTGTCTACATGTACATAGGAGATAATGACTTACATACCGTAAAACTTTCATTAATAGCCATTTATTTGCTTCAATCACTGAACAAAACTGCCGCTTATTAGAGACAGGGTCTATTTCCTTCATGCACACAGCTCAATAAAATGTTAAAAAGACAATGATGTGCTCTCCTTTATCTTCTTTTGCATAATCTTTACAGTACTCACTGAAGTTTACTCATAAGGAATTCACTTAAACCTGGCATTTTTAGAAACAGGTGTTTATGTACTGAAATATATAGTAGACTGCATTGAATTACTGTTACAGTGCTATTCGGGATTGTTAATTGGATTCGTTCAGACATTTCTTGATTTCTTTTGTTTTTATTTATTTTATTATCATTTGTGTACTTTTATAACATTTTACTACATTGTTAGGAGCTAGAAACATAAGCATTTCTCTGCACCCACTATAATTAATTTAATAAGCCCGAGGAGGTGTGGTATATGGCCAATATACCACAGCTAAGGGCTGTGTACGATGCGTTAAGTTACGACGCATCGCAGAGTGCCTGATACAGCCCTTAGCCGTGCTATACTGGCCATATATCACAAACCCCAAGGTGCCTTATTGCTATTATAAACTGGTTACCAAAGTAATTAGAGCAGTAAAAATAAATGTTGACATATCCGTGGATTACGGTCTGATATACCATGGCTGTCAGCCAATCAGCATTCAAAGCTCGAACACAACCAGTTTATAACATCTGCTAAACTGTGCACGCAACCAATTAACTTTGATTTGATTTGAAATATGTGCTGATGCCAGGCTATTAAAAGGGACAAGTGGCTATTTGAGACTAATTTAAGTTTACAGTTTATGTTTGTATGGCTTGGTTGTCATAGTCCTCGGGTTTCAAAAATGCAATGTCCTTCAAAATGCCACGTGATTAGACAGTGTGAGACATGGTACAGCTAATGTTTCTATGTGTATGATGCCATTCCATTGGTGCCACTCCAGCCATTATTATTGAGCCATCCTCCCCTCAGCAGCCTCCACTGGTGTTAGTAAGGGTAGTTATTTATGAGCCGTCCTCCCCTCAGCAGCCTCACTGGTGTAGTTGAAGGTAGTTACTATGAAGCCGTCCTCCCCTCAGCAGCCTCCACTGGTGTAGTTAAGGGTAGTTTACTATGAGCCGTCCTCCCCTCAGCAGCCTCCACTGGTGTAGTTAGGGTAGTTACTATGAACCGTCCTCCCTCAGCAGCCTCCACTGTGTGTGTAGTTAAGGGTAGTTATTATTAGCCTTCCTCCCCTCAGCAGCCTCCACTGGTGTAGTTAAGGTAGTTATTATTAGCCTTCTCCCCTCAGCAGCCTCCACTGGTGTAGTTAAGGGTAGTTATTATTAGCCTTCCTCCCCTCAGCATGCCTCCACTGGTGTAGTTAAGGGTAGTTACTATGAGCCGTCCTCCCCTCAGCAGCCTCCACTGGTGTAGTTAAGGTAGTTATTTATTAGCCTTCCTCCCCTCAGCAGCCTCCACTGGTTGTAGTTAAGGGTAGTTACATATGAAGCCGTCCTCCCCTCAGCAGCCTCCACTTGTAGTTAAGGAGTATTATGTAGAGCCGTCCTCCCCTCAGCAGCCTCCACTGGTGTAGTTAAGGGTAGTTATTATTAGCCTTCCTCCCCTCAGCAGCCTCCACTGGTGTAGTTAAGGGTAGTTACTATGAGCCGTCCTCCCCTCAGCAGCCTCCACTGGCACTCATTTACTGTAAGTGGCTCTGGATAAGAGCGTCTGCTAAATGACTAATTAAAAATTAATARAAAATGAAAAGCTGAAATGTCTTGAGTCAAAAAGTATTCAACACCTTTGTTATGACAAGCCTAAATAAGTTCAGGAATAAACATTTGCTTAACAAATCACATAATAAGTTGCATGGACTGCATGGACTGATTTGTGAATGACGACCCCATTTTCCAATGCCTCACAAAGAAGGGCACTGATTGGTAGATTGGTAAAAATAATAAAGCACACACTGAATATCCTTTGCGCATGGTAAAGCTGTTAATTTGGCTTTGGATGGTGTATCAATACGAAGATACAGACATCCTTCCAAACTGAGTTGCCAGAGAGAAATAAAACCACTCAGGGATTTCACCATGAGGCTAACCGTGATTTTACAGTTACAGAGTTTAATGGCTGTGATAAGAGAAAACTGAGGATGGATCAACAACATTGTAGTTACTCCAAAATACTAACCAAAATGACAGAGTGAAATGAAGGAAGCCTGTACAGAATAAAAACATATTCCAAAACATGCATCCTGTTTTCAAAGTAATACTGCAAAAAATGTGTCAAAATAATGTACTTTTTGTCCTGAATACGAAATGTTATATTTGGGGCAAATCCAACATAACACATCACTGGGTACCACTTTCCATATTTTCAAGCATGGTGGTGGCTGCATCATGTTATGGGTGTCCTTGTCATCAGCAAGGACTGTGGAGTTTTTCAGGATAAAAATACACGAAATGTAGCTAAGCACAGGCAAAATCCTAGAGGAAAACCTGGTTCAATCTGCTTTCCAACAGACACAGAGACAAATTCACCTTCCAGCAGGACAATAACCCTAAAACACAAGGCCAAATCTACACTACCAAGACAAGACCAAATCTACACTACCAAGACAACATTGGATGTTCCCGAGAGGCCTACTTACAGTTTTGACTTAAATCTGCATGAAAATCTATGGCAAAACTTGAAAATGTCTGTCTAGCAATGATCACCACCACCAACTTGACAGCGCTTGAACAATTTAAAGAATAATGGGCAAATATTGCACAATCCAGGTGTGCAAAGCTCTTAGAGACTTACCCCAAAAGACTCACTGACTTACTTTAATTGCTGCCAAAGGTGTTTATAACTTGTATTGACTCGGGGGTGAACACCTATCTAATCAAGATATATTAGTTTACAACAACAACAACAAAAATTATTGTAGATTTCTTTTTACAATTAAATCAATTTTATCCCCATTTTGTAACATAACAAAATGTGGAAAAATTCAAGTGGTGTGAATACTTTTCTTTGTCTGTTCTTGAACACGTACAGTGCGGTCCAGCACTTACAAAGGACTTATATAAATGTATTCCATTGTTCTTACCTTGTTGATTACTCTTGTCATGTTTCTGTAATGATAATAATACTACATAGGATTTTAATAGCGCTTTTCTCCCAGAGACGCTTTGTGTAGAAAATATGCTCTCATATTACATCAAAACAGCCCAAAAAACACAGAGTATCTAATGTTGGTGTAATGTGAAAAGTGTTAGAAATGTAAACCATTTTTCTTACCTCTTTGGCTTTCCTGTGTCTGTCCTTGGTGTCCCTTTCTCGGTCTCTGTCTCTGTCCTTGTCTTTACCCTCATCCCCATGAGTGCGAGGAATACGACACCGTCCTCCAGTCCCGTGGTGAGTTGGTGATGCTCGCCACCTTTGACTCCGTGGCGCTGTTCTCCTCATTGAGTGAGCGTGACGACCTCCGCGTGAACATACTTTTCTTAATTGCCTTGACTCTCAGACTCTCACTGTCTGAGCAGCCCCACTCCACTGATCCGTTGTCCACCTTGATGTTGTGGCCTGTCGTGTGGCACTGAAAGACATGGGGTGAGAGGTTGGGGTCRGGGTGAAGGTGATCTGTGGTGGAAGTGGTGGCTAAAGCGTTTTCGCCTGGTCTCCCGTTGGTTTCGGGTTCCTGGATCTTCTCGTCGAGTTTGGTGAGCTTGGAGAGCACCTGCGAGATCTCCCCTCGGACTCCGGACAGAGACTCCAGCTTCTTCTCGATCTCACCTATCCTCATAACAAGCTTGCACACGCTCGATTTGAGCTCGTCGTCCGTGTCCTCTAGGGAGTGAAAGAGGCAGTCCAGCTTGGACTTGGCCAGTTTGACCGTGTTGCATTCGGGTGAGCTGTCGCCGTCAGACTTCATGGTCACCTGAGAGAGAGATCCGATGCTGTTGTAGCACGACGATTGGATGATGCCCAGCGAGTCGCACACGCTCATGTCGTCAAGGAAGCGGAAGATGTCACTGATGTCATCGCTGATGATCTCAGAGTCCTCTTCCGATTGTTTGCACGAGTGCCTCTCTCTCTCGACGTATTTTGCGYGAGCGGCGGCATAGTCTTTTAGCTTCCTCTGTTCGGCCTGCTCCGTTTGTGTCCCTACGCTGGACGAGCTGTCTATGTTACCTCCTTGAAAAGACGTACTGTTGATGCCTTTCTCTTTAAATATTTTCCCTACSTCTCTTTTGTCGACACCCACCCCGGGACCGCACGCCATTGAAGACATTTCCTTTGTTTTCAACCCGTTGGTTTTCTTTGCGAACCCTGAAGGGGAGGCCACCACTTTCTCTTTGGCACACTGGAAGTGCTGCTCATTCTCTTTATTGACTACATTGTGGCGATGGTTGTCTTTCAGYGGTTTCCCGTTCAGAAATGACCTCTCGAAATCCGGTGGCCCTTCTTCAGCATTCAGACTCAGGCTTTTCACGGGCCAAATTGGCTGCTTCCCCGGCCTAGCCGTACTCCTCCGTGTGTTCACGCACTCCGTCACTGTCGTTGGGCCGAAATACGTAGACGCTTGAAGGTCGTCCAGACTCTCGTGCTTCGCTCGCCGTTTGTCCTGAATGGGCGAGTTCATAGTAGGMTCAAAGTAGGGGTTACTGTAGGGCAGCTCGAAGCTGTGGTTGAAGAATGTGGCAGGTTTGTGRAGCTCTCTTCGGTGGTAGCCTCCAGTTGCCCTGACGTTTGGTTTGGACTCTGAGGTGATGACCTATAACGACAATGAGGTAACACTTCATTAAGTTTCTCTTAAACCTGTGTAGTGACAATGTAACAGTATTGTAATATTGTATTGTTTGGATCTAAGTTACGCTGATAAGAGTATCTGATAACTGACTAAAACCTAAATGTAATAGTTTCATAGAAATTTGGTAATTGTTTTGTAATTGTTTTGAGCATTTTTTGTCATTACACAAGTTACTTTTTTTTTGTTACAGACTCGTTCACTTTTACAACAATAACAACATGTTAATACACTGTTGTGTTAACACATCAGTCAAAACACCCTGCATTATCAAATCAAACAAAGAAAGAGTCAAACTAAGCATAAAGGTGCTGGATGTAACATTAGGCTCAGACCAAGCCTTTCTAGAAAGAAATACGTTTTATAAATTGGTTATTCTCACTGAGAGCTATGTCCATTGAGACATTTCCATTCTAAGTGACATAGGCTATGCAGATGTAGGATCTTCATTTGATCACTCTTTGTTGATGAGACTTTTCCTGCGCCAGAGGAAATGCAGATGACCTTCATGATTGACATAAATTCATTAAAAACCTGCACTAACGGTCATATTAACAGTATTCCACTTTTCATGTACCCTCATTTTGACCAGTTTATAGCCTAACCACCAATCAAGCAACATTATGGACTAAACATTAAAATCCTGTTGTTGCAGGATTATTTTGCTGCAACAATGCAGGTCAAATTAAGATCCTACATCTGTAGAACTATGGACCAGCTTCAGGAATGGGGGGGTACTGTTTTATCACTTTTGTTTTGTCCTTTAGGTTTCTTGTGCTTTTCTTTACATTTAGATGGTAAGATTAGCAAACAACGGCACAAATATAACAGCTACCACCGTTTAGTAGGAACGACACAACTCAGAACATGGCACAATAAAGAAAGTAGCTGACCACATATAGCAGTGAAAATTAGACCGAGAACAGTGATAATTGATAACAGATAGTTAACAGTGGAGGAGGCTGCAATGGAAATCTGTCTGACTTTATCTTCAATGTTTGTTTTTTCATGTATTGTTGTTTCAGTGTAGTAATGGGACAACATTAACACTCAAACTTGTTGGGGGTACTTCCAAACAAATATGTCAGGATAATTATTGTTGCATAATGAATGGTATATAAAAAAAAAAATTTTTTATTTAAACACTTAATAAAAATAAATAAATAAATAATATATAATTAAAGACCAGAGACACAGACCTGTGGGGAGAACGCTAGCAGGTTGTGAAAATCCTCCTTGAAGATGTTTCTCTTCTGGACACAGGAGTGGACAGAGAAGGGCTCCGTGTGGTTGATGTGTTGCAGGGACTCCTGGTCTGTGGTGGACTCACTGTCAATGTCTATGGGAAAGTAGGTGCTCTGCATCTCGCAGGGCGGRGAGGGAGGACTGCAGCTCGAGTACTGGGGCAGGTGTTGCAGCTTATCTAGCGACGCTGCTCGACATTTTAGATCCTTGTTGACGCCCAATAGGAAGTTAGGGTCCGAGGTGGGGATAAACTGAGGGTTACAGTTGGATTTCGAGCTTGCGGAGTGGGGATGGGGGTGTGGGCGGGGGTGGGAGGAGTTGTTTTGGGACATGGGGCGATGGTGGGGGTGGTGACCCGCCCTGGAGGGTTGATCCATGAGGTCATAACCGCCGCCCCTCTCATAGTCCTGGTACTTATAAACATCAGTGTCGGACCTGCATGACTCAAACGACTGGTTCTTGTGGAACTTGMGCCTCGGTGGTGCCATCGGGAGCTTATCTTTGGCGATCCCCCCGTTCATTTGGATTAGGTTAAACATAGTGACGATATCCGCTGCCACCATGAGTTTCTTAGACTGCTGGTCCTCAACAGTACATCTCATCTTGTCTTTGAAGAGAGTGGCAGGGAAGGCTGGGTCCAGGCAGGCTGTGTAGAACAGAAGGCTCCGTAGCTTGGCCAAGTGGACCAGGTCAAASCGGGCACACAGGGACTTACAGAGATCCTGGTAGGACACACTACTGTGTTTAGTGTCTAGTTCCTCCAGGATCCGGACTAGGAACAGGGAGTACTCTGGTAGGGGATCCATGGCATGTGGTGTGGGATGGAGCTAGATGTTGATATCCTCGTTAGTCTCCTATTCTTTAAAAGTATACTGTACAGGGGATGCCATGGAAATAGAACGTCTCAAATACAAGGGAGACCTGTCCCCCTTATGAGAGAGATAGGAGGATGACCCTGAAGGAGAGAGAGAGAGAGAGAGAGAGAGAGAGAGAGAGAGAGAGAGAGGAGAGAGAGAGAGAGAGAAAACACAGCAGAGAGAGAGCGAGATATTAACTATTGGACAATCACATACCACAATCAAAACATAGCCAAACATTGCATAATCATGAATATAAGGTGTTACATCCCATGTTATTTCCCCAGCAATAGTTATCCCTGTGCATGTGACTAATAAACTAATGATCAGTCTATTTGTGTTATTGTGAATAAGATAGAAATGAAATGTGTTAATAGTTTGGAGAAGGCTTCACTCTTTAGATAGGATCAGTAAAGATTGGTTTTCATATTAACTAATTCCAAAATATATACTACCATGCAGCTATTAAATGTATATACTTTTCAAGAATATTGATTAGGCTACGTTTTTGTCATTGTATACCCACTAGATTCAGTTCAAGACTCTAAACAGTGTCGTTCCTCAAACAGAAATGGATATCCACACCGTCATAATCCAATCACATTTGCATAACCTCAGATTCACCGCTGAGTACTTCGAAACAGAGAGAATAAATCCAGATTCTAGTTCTTCACTGGCGCGCGCGCGCTCATACAGTACATAACAACAAAGGGACAATAAGACTCACCTAACGCCCGATTCCATTTGCTCTCATCCGAGTGAGCATTCAAAAGGTATAGATTCCTCAAAGTCACCAAAACAAGGTGGTAGCAATGCGAAGTTGACGCACAACATTCATTCTTCATTGAACCATACACCATAATATACATTCCAGTCGGACACCGTAGTAAATAACCATCCAAAAGATCCGATTCGATCCCCAGTCACTCCCGTGCGGATAAATCCTTAATTTATCATATTTTGTATGTATTCCAATAGGTGGACTATGTCTTCACTCCGGGACGGATTTGCGTTAGCTGTAGGAACCGAGCTGTCGGCACCGAGCTGTCGGCGTTCTCACGCGCGCGCGTGTGGCGCTAAAAAGGCACCCAGTCGGCTTTGTTTCCACCTAGAATGACGTAATTACACCTTAGCACCAACTGCAAGTCAAGCCAGCGATGGAGACTATATATTCATATTGATTATTGTCCTGTACATTATTCAGCACATTGCGTGTTATAGGCTACTGTACAACATAGTTCATTCCAAGGTGTTAGAGTTATGTGTATACATTCCATTTAAAAAACCGTTCAATCGTTTTTTCTCTCTGTTAAATGCGAGGGGAAACATTTTAATGTATATAAATCATACAACACACAGTAGTGTATATGGTTAACTGTGCACTGGTGTGATGCTTATATTCGCGCACCTGCAGCAGTGGGGTGTATTCATGGATGACAAGGGAAGCCAGGATTTCCCAATATTTAACAATAAAATGATAAAATAATTTATTTCCTCTGTGTTTTCATAATTTTCGGTCAATTCGCATGTGCCTGAATCTCACTGGAGAAATCACCCGAGCGAGGGAACAGCGCCCCTCTGTCTCAGTATATGTAGCCATGTATCTGATGCTGTATGGACCTAAAGAGTATAACATGTTCCGCGTAGATTTGATTGATTGATGCCAGCAAGCATTTGGTGAGTGGTGGAAAAAGTACTCAATGTCATACTTGAGTAAAAGTAAAGATACCTTAATAGAAAATGACTCAAGTAAAAGTGAAAGTCACCCAGTAAAATACTACTTGAGTAAAAGTCTGAACGTATTTTAAGTATCAAAAATAAATGGAATTGATAAAATATACTTAAGTATCAAAAGTAAAAGTAAAAATCATTTCAATTTCCTTATATTAAGCAAACCAGACGGCACAATAAAAACATTGTATTGACGGATAGCCAGCGGCACACTCAGACATAATTTACAACAAAGCATTTGTGTTTAGTGAGTCCACCAGATCAGAGGCAGTAGGGATGACCAGGGATGTTCTCTTGTGTGAATTTGACCATTATCCTGTCAAAATTTACTTTTGGGTGTCGGGAAAATGTATGGAGTAAAAAGTACATTATTTTCCTTTAGGAATGTACTGAAATAAAAGTAAAAGCTGCCAAAAATATAAATAGTAAAGTAAAGTACAGACACCACCAAAAACTACTAAAGTAGTACTTAAATAGTATTTTTACTTAAGTACTTTATACCACTGCATTTGGCTTCCCTTGATACATTTTTTATATATAAAATACTTAACTGTGGGTTGTCCTGGTTCAGCAAAATGCCCCCAAGGGAGGCTGGTTTGGATTTGGCTTCAGACCAATCAAATAACTTTCAAAGCAAAACTTCATTTTCAGAAAAATGTGCCTGTTTCTGGTCTGCTTGTGTTGATGTCCTGCGGTACTAGCTTGCTAAAATCAACCTTTTCCTAAACCATGGAGAGAGATGGGGATTTGGACTGTGGTTTTGACTTAATTCTCTGTACAGGCCAATGATTATGACGGTGATTCTGATCTAACCATAAATGTATATGTTGTGCCACTGGCCTGAAATGAATAAAGTTCAATATGTAGCCTAGATGTAGCCTAGTAGATTCATGTTAGCTAGCTAGCTGGCTACCTTAGCTGGTTCATTGTTGCCCATGCTAGGAAGTTAGGCTAACTAACTAAAATGCTTGCTAGCCTATGACAACAAAAACTAAAAGTGTAATGTATGACAGAGCCGTAGACCCTTTTACCAACATGAAAGAGAGGAGGATGGCATTAGGCGTTCAACTAGTCTAGGGTGAGTCAACATGATGTTTTGCGCACGCACGCACGCACGCACGCACACACCACACACACACACACACACACACACACACACACACACACACCCACACACACACACACAACCCCTCAGTCGCAAGACAATCACATGATATTTATCAGCATTGATGGACTAAATTGTTTTGGTATTTTATGTTTGTTTTCAGGATTTAAACTAAGCATATGATAGCCTTGTTGATTTGATGACGTTTAATGTTTAAGTGTACATGGTGGTGGAATAGCAGAGGCAGTGGTCCTGTTGTCTTTGTTGACTTGCGGTAACTCCGTGGTTCTAAATCACTAGTTGTTGATTTAGTAAACTGTCAAAACATTAACTTGCTTGACTATGCTGCAGGTTATATAACTGTTTGTTACATGCAATATTTGCTTTGTGGACTTCACCGGACAGATGCTGCTCTCTGGTTTTGTGATGAACATGTGTAGTTTAATTTATTCCACCACTGTGACTGTTGTCTTTTTGTTGTCACAGCCTTATTGTATATCATGTGGCGTATGAATTAATGGTATAGAGCAAACAACGCAAATATCACGACATAGGTTGTAATATGCTTTTTTACTGCTTGGCTTCCTCAGTGGTTTTACCCAGACTCCTCTACTGACCTGCCGTGAGGTGGAGAGGAAGAGTGATGCTAGAAAACATCTGTCTTCATTAGTCTGATGTCGAGCTCTGTTCCAATCCCATTCTACATTCTACAGCCGATGGCAACCCCTCTCGGCTTTTCTCATTTCCTCCAATACAAAATAGTGATGCCCATTGTTGAGATCCCAAATGTACAAACTCCCATAGTCTTTCCTCGCTATAGTTATTAACAGTCACATTTCCTTAAAGCCAACCATGCATTCAAGGTGAACTGTATGTGTCATCATGAACATTGCAAAATACAGACGTTCTAATAATTTGCTTCAAGAAATAAAATGCAAAACCTCTTCAGGTCTCTACCATTATTATCCCAAATGCAAAACCTCTTCAGGTCTCTACCATTTATTCTCCCCAAATCAAAAACCTCTTCAGGTCTCTACAATTATATCCCCAAATGCAAACCTCTTCAGGTCTCTACCATTATTATCCCAATGCAAAACTCTCAGGTCTCTACCATTATTATCCCCAAATGCAAAACTCTTCAGTTCTACCATTATTATCCCCAAATGCAAAACCTCTTCAGGTCTCTACCATTATTATCCCAAATGCAAAACCTTTCAGGTCTCTACCATTATTATCCCAATGCAAACCTCTTCGGTCTCACCATTATTATCCCCAATGCAAATTCAGTCTCTACCATTGATCTGATCTCTCTCAATTATTATCCCCAATGCAAGTGTATCAATCTAATTGACAACATAGGAATTCAGCTTGGACTGCTCTCCTATATCGCATCAAAGAAAACATTAGTAAGCTTATAATGTGGGACTGCTGTTAGGTGGAGGGACTGCAGATAGGAGAGGGTCTGCTGTTAGGCAAGGGACTGCAGTTAGGTGAAGGACTGCTGTTTAGGCGAGGGACTGCAGTTAGGTGAGGGACTGCTGTTAGATGAGGGACTGCAATTAAGTGAGGGACTGCAGTTAGGTGAGGACTGCTGTTAGATGAGGGACTGCAATTAAGTGAGGGACTGGCAGTTAGGTGAGGGACTGCTCTTAGGCGGGGACTGCAGTTAGGTGAGGGACTGCTGTTAGGTGAGGGACTGCTGTTAGGCGAGGAACTGCTGTTAAATGAGGGACTGCTGTTACATGAGGGACTACAGTTAGGTGAGGGACTGCTGTTAGGCGAGGGACTGCTGTTTAGATGAGGGACTGCAGTTAGTGAGGGACTGCTGTTAGGGCCCTGGGACTGCTGTTAGATTGAGGGACTGCTGTTAGATGAGGGACTGCAGTTAGGCGAGGGACTGCAGTTGGTGAGGACTGCTGTTAGGCGAGGGACTGCGTTAGGTGAGGGACTGCTGTTAGGTGAGGGACTGCAGTTTAGGTGAGGGAACTGCTGTTAGGCGTGGGACTGCAGTTAGGCGAGGGACTGCAGTTAGGTGAGGGACTGCAATTGAGGTGAGGGCTGCTGTTAGGCGTGGGACTGCAGTTAGGTGAGGGACTGCTGTTAGGTAGTGACTGTTGTAGGTGAGGGACTGCAATTAGGTGAGGGTCTGCTGTTAGGCGTGGGACTGCAGTTAGGTGAGGGACTGCTGTTAGGTGAGTGACTGCTGTTAGGTGAGGGACTGCTCTTAGGGCGAGGGACTGCAGTTTAGGTGAGGACTGCTGTTAGGTGAGGGACTGCTGTTAGGCGAGGACTGCTGTTAAATGAGGGACTGCTGTTACATGAGGGACTACAGTTAGGTGAGGGACTGCTGTTAGGCGAGGGACTGCTGTTAGATGAGGGGAACTGCAGTTAGTGTGAGGGACTGCTGTTAGGTCTAGGAACTGCTGTTAGATGAGGGACTGCTGTAGGAGGAGCCAGTTAGGTGAGGGACTGCTGTTAGGTGAGGGACTGCGTTAGGTGAGGGACTGCTGTTAGGCGTGGGACTGCAGTTAGGCGAGGGACGCAGTTTAGGTGAGGGACTGCAATTAGGTGAGGGTCTGCTTGTTAAGGCGTGGGACTGCAGTTAGGTGAGGGACTGCTGTTAGGTGTGTGACTGTTGCTAGGTTGAGGGACTGCAGTTAGGTGAGGGACTGCTGTTAGGTGAGTGCTGCTGTTAGTGAGTGACTGCTGTTAGGTGGGGATGCTGTTGGTGAGTGACTGCTGTTAGGTGAGTGACTGCTGTTAGGCGAGGGACTGCTGTTAGGTGAGTGACTGCTGTTAGGCGAGGGACTGCTGGTTAGATGAGGGACTGGTTGCTAGGTGAGGGACTGCTTGTTAGGCGAGGGACAGTGCTGGGACTGCTGTAAGTGCATTCCACCAGACACCTATGTGTATTTGCAACTAACCAAAGTCATACTAAAACAAAATTCAACTAAAAAGGCTGAACCTTGGTTGGAGTTCTTCATTTTCTGGCTGACTGGGCATGCTTTAATTGGGCCAAACAGACTGGAAATCAGTTCATTGAGAGGTGGGGGCCCAATCAGTGTTCAGGGCTGTGCTATAGGCTGTGCTATATGCTGTGTTACCTGTGCTAGGCTGTGCTATAGGTTGTTAGGCTGCGCTAACAGTCAGTGTTAGGATGTGCTAGGCTGTAGGCCATGTTAGGCTGTGGTGGTTGAATCCTACTTCAGACWAATTATATGTGGTGCTGTTCACTTTGTGCATGTGTAGCGAAAGGGGATTTGCAATCACACTCTTGTAATCAGATAGCCCTGGCTGAGGTGTGTAAAGGCCAAGGTCAGCCTCAGGCCTTGAGGATGCCCTCTTGGTTAAAGGTAGAGTTAACAATGCATGAAGGTAACAGCAAAATCAGGCCGATTTCCGCAACAACAAAGAGCATTGAAGTTTGATACTAAACTACTCTGCTGATTTGGTCCTGCAGCTATGATGGTGGAGCAGATTGAAACGCACCTGTGCACATGAACAGATACTCTGTGAGTGGATCGTCTTGCATCGCGCTCATCTGCAACATCTGCGGTGCTGCTCGTGGCAACGTCATATCACTGACTCTCAGTTTAAGACAGTTAAGATGTTGGCTTGGCCAAGGGGAGACCTGGGRTACAGGTTCTTTGTCTCTCTTCCCTGTTTTTATTCCAGCAGTTGGTGTGGTGCTCAAGAAGAATAGACTGTCATCCACAGTCTGTCTAGTAGTTGTATACCCATCCACAGTCTGTCTAGTAGTTGTATACCCTATCCACAATCTGTCTAGTAGTTGTATACCCTATCCACAAGTCTGTCTAGTAGTTGTATACCCCATCCACAGTCTGTCTAGTAGTTGTATACCATATCCACAGTCTGTCTAGGAGTTGTATACCCTATCCACAATCTGTCTAGTAGTTGTATACCCTATCCACAGTCTGTCTAGTAGTTGTATACCCTATCCACAAGTCTGTCTAGTAGTTGTATACCCTATCCACAATCTGTCTAGTAGTTGTATACCCTATCCACAGTCTGTCTAGTAGTTGTATACCCTATCCAAGTCTGTCTATAGTTGTATACCCTATCCACAGTCTGTCTAGTAGTTGTATACCCTATCCACAGTCTTCTAGTAGTTGTAACCCTATCCACAGTCTGTCTAGTAGTTGTATACCCTATCCACAGTCTGTCTAGTAGTTGTATACCCTATCCACAGTCTGTCTAGTAGTTGTATACCCATCCACAGTCTGTCTAGTAGTTGTAACCCTATCCACAGTCTGTCTAGTAGTTGTATACCTATCCACAGTCTGTCTAGTAGTTGTATACCCTATCCACAGTCTGCTAGTAGTTGTATACCCCATTCCACCAGTTGTCTAGTAGTGTATACCCTATCCACAGTCTGTCTAGTAGTTGTATACCTATCCACAGTCTGTCTAGTAGTTGTATACCCTATCCACAGTCTGTCTAGTAGTTGTATACCATCCACAGTCTGTCTGTCTAGTACTTCAGTCAGTTGTATACCCTATCCACAGTCTGTCTATAGTTGTATACCCTATCCACAGTCTGTCTAGTAGTTGTATACCCTATCCACAGTCTGTCTAGTAGTTGTATACCCCATCCACAGTCTGCTTAGTAGTTGTATACCCTATCCACAGTCTGTCTAGTAGTTGTATACCATATCCACAGTCTGTCTAGTAGTTGTATACCATATCCACAGTCTGTCTAGTAGTTATACCCTATCCACAGTCTGTCTAGTAGTTGTATACCCCTATCCACAGTCTGTCTAGGTAGTTGTATACCCATCCACATCTGTCTAGTAGTTGTATACCCTATCCACAATCTGTCTAGTAGTTGGTATACCCTATCCACAGTCTGTCTAGTAGTTGTATACCCTATCACAGTCTGTCTAATAGTTGTATACCCTATCCACAGTCTGTCTAGTAGTTGTATACCCTATCCACAGTCTTCTAGTAGTTGTAACCCTATCCACAGTCTGTCTAGTAGTTGTATACCCTATCCACAGTCTGTCTAGTAGTTGTTTACCCATCCACAGTCTGTCTAGTAGTTGTATACCCTATCCACAGTCTGTCTAGTAGTTGTAACCCTATCCACAGTCTTCTAGTAGTTGTATACCCTATTCCACAGTCTGTCTAGTAGTTGTATACCCTATCCACAGGCTGTCTAGTAGTTGTATACCATCCACAGTATGTCTAGTAGTGTATACCCTATCCACAGTCTGTCTAGTAGTTGTATACCATATCCACAGTCGTGCTAGTAGTTGTATACCCTAATCACAGTCTGTCTAGTAGTTGGTATACCTATCCACAGTCTGTCTAGTAGTTGTATACCTATCCACAGTCTGTCTGAGTAGTTGTATACCCTATCCACAGTCTGTCTAGTAGTTGTATACCCTATCCACAGTCTGTCTAGTAGTGTTACCCATCACATCTGTTCTAAGTTGTATACCCTATCCACAGTCTGTCTAGTAGTGGATACCCATATCCACAGTCTGTCTAGTAGTTGTATACCATATCCACAGTCTGTCTAGTAGTTGTATACCCTATCCACAGTCTGTCTAGTAGTTGTATACCCTATCCACAGTCTGTCTAGTAGTTGTATACCCATCCACAGTCTGTCTAGTAGTTGTATACCCTATCCACAAGTCTGTCTAGTAGTTGTATACCCCATCCCACAGTCTGTCTAGTAGTTGATACCCTATCCACAGTCTTCTAGTAGTTGTATACCCTATCCCACCAGTATGTCTAGTAGTTGTATACCCATCCACAGGTCTGGTCTAGTAGTTGTATACCCTATCCACAGTTTGTCTAGTAGTGTAACCCTATCCACAGTCTGTCTAGTAGTTGTTATACCCTAGCCACAGTCTGTCTAGTAATTGTATACCCCTTCCACAGTCTGTCTAGTAGTTGTATACCCTATCCACAGTCTATATAGTAGTGTATACCTATCCACAGTTGTCTGTAGTTGTATACCCTATCCACAGTCTGTCTAGTAGTTGTATACCCCTATCCACAGTCTGTCTAGTAGTTGTATACCCTATCCACAGTCTAGCTAGATCCACAGTCTGTCTAGTAGTTTGTACACCTATCCACAGTCTGTCTAGTAGTTGTGTTTACCATATCCACAGGCTGTCTAGTAGTTGTATACCCTATCCACAGCGTATGTCTAGTAGATTGTATACCTATCACAGTGTCTAGGTTGTATACCCTATCCACAGTCTGTCTAGTAGTTGTATACCCTATCCACAGTCTGTCTAGTAGTTGTAACCCTATCCACAGTCTGTCTAGTAGTGTATACCCTATCCACAGTCTGTCTAGTAGTTGTATACCCTATCCACAGTCTGTCTAGTAGTTGTATACCCTATCCACCGTATTGTCTAAGTAGTTGTATACCTATCCACAGGCTGTCTAGTAGTTGTATACCCTATCCACAGTCTAGTCTAGTAGTTGTACACCTATCCACAGTCTGTCTAGTAGTTGTATACCCTATCCACAGTCTAGTAGATTCCAAACAGCTGTCTAGTAGTTGTATACCCTATCCACAGTCTGTCTAGTAGTTGTACACCCTATCCACAGTCTGTCTAGTAGGTGTTTACCATATCCACAGTCTGTCTAGTAGTTGCACACCCCATCCACAGTCTGTCTGATCTATAGTGTTGTATACCCATCCACAGTCTGTCTAGTAGTTGTATACCCTATCCACAGTCTGTCTAGTAGTTGTATACCCTATCCACAGTCTGTCTAGTAGTTGTATACACCATATCCACAGTCTGTCTAGTAGTTGTACCATATCCACAGTCGTCTAGTAGTGTACACCCTATCCACAGTCTGTCTAGTAGTTGTTACCCTATCCCAGTCTGTCTAGTAGTTGTACACCCTATCCACAGTCTGTCTAGTAGTTGTTTACCATATCCACAGTCTGTCTATTAGTTGTACACCCTATCCACAGTCTGTCTAGTGGTTGTATACCCTATCACAGTCTGTCTAGTAGTTGTATACCCTATCCACAGTCGGTCTAGTAGTTGTATACCCTATCCACAGTCTGTCTAGTAGTTGTACACCTATCCACAGTCTGTCTAGTAGTTGTACACCCATCCACAGTCTGTCTAGTATGTATACCATATCCACAGTCGTCTAGTAGTTGTTACACCCTATCCACAGTCTGTCTAGTGGTTGTATACCCTATCCACAGTCTTCTAGTAGTTGTACCATATCCACATCTGTCTAGTAGTTGTATACCTATCCACAGTGACTAGTAGTTGTATACCCTATCCACAGTCGGTCTAGTAGTTTATACCTATCCACAGTCTGTCTAGTAGTTGTCACCCTATCCACAGTCTGTCTAGTAGTGTACACCCTATCCACAGTCTGTCTAGTAGTTGTATCCCTATCCACAGTCTGTCTAGTAGTTGTATACCATATCCACAGTCTGTCTAGTAGTTGTAACCCCTATCCACAGTCTGTCTAGTAGTTGTATACCCTATCCACAGCTGTCTAGTAGTGTATACCCTATCCACAGTCTGGCTAGTAGTTGTACACCCTATCCACAGTCCGTCTAGTAGTTGTATACCCTATCCACAGTCTGTCTAGTAGTTTGTATTACCATATCCACAGTCTGTCTAGTAGTTGTACACCCTATCCACAGTCTGTCTAGTAGTTGTTTTACCTAATCCACAGTCTGCTAGTAGTGTATACCATATCCACAGTCTGTCTAGTAGTTGTATACCCTATCCACAGTCTGTCTAGTAGTTGTATACCCTATCCACAGTCTGTCTAGTAGATTGTATACCCTATCCACATCTGTCTAGTAGTTGTATACCCATCCACATCTGTCTAGTAGTTGTATACCCTATCCCACAGTCTATTCTAGTAGTTGTATACCCTAATCCACAGTCTGTCTAATAGTTGTATACCCTATCCCAGGTCTGTCTAGTAGTTGGTATACCCTGGATC
>NW_019947775.1:0-8285 GCF_002910315.2 Salvelinus sp. IW2-2015
AACCCACCTTTTACAGTTCTAGAACCATCTTTCAATAGTTCCACAACTCTTAATAGTTCTAGAACCCATCTTTACAGTTCTAGAACACATCTTTAGGATTCCAGAACCCACTGTGCCTGTTTCACAGAGCTGAAATTCCTTACTAGCTCTCCTATTGTGTTTGGAGTTGAAGTTTTTTCAAAAGATTTAACCGATATTAGGATGATTTGATACGTTGTGTTGCTGCTGTTGCTTTTCTTTGCCTCATCATGTTTACAGCAGTGGTATTGGTTGATGTATTAGTCAACTTTTCCCTAGAATGACTCAGTAGTAGACACACAACACTGAATTGAATAGTTACATAAAAGGTCAGTGAGCAGTAAAGAGTAAAGCGACAATAATGAACCACACTTCCAGTAAGTAGGGTGACTGGTAGGACAAGGCATAACTGCTACTGTATATACAGGCCTACAGGTTCACTCAAGCCAAATGGATCTACAGAGTCCGGTAACTATAGTAACAGTATGTTTAAAACTCTGTGACATACATGAGGTGTTTTATAGAGGGCTGTAGGGCATAACTCGAGTCCCAAATGGCACCCTATTCCCTTAATAGTGCACTACTTTTGACCAGGACCCATACGGTTCTGGTCAAAAGTAGTGCACTATATAGGGCATAGGGTGCCATTTGGACTCAACCTAGTTGTGGTGTAGTATCTTGGATTTCTCCGCGGAACCCATTGACACAGACATGACAACACTGATGGATAGATAGAATCCACAAGATGCTTCAGGACTTACCGCTCCTTTCTCTTTCCCTGACTAGTTAACAGACACAGAAAGCCCTCACCGTTTCACCGTTTCCTCCTAACAGGGCTCGGTCCATGTTAACGAGCCTGTACATGTTACCTATAGAGTTTCCTCCTAACAGGGCTCGGTCCAAGTTAACGAGCCTGTACATGGTACCTATAGCTGGTGAAGACTAATTGGCCCTGTGACTGTTTGTGACAGAGCGACTGTGAGTCACCATGTATGAACACTGTGGTGTCCTCGCTCATAGCAGGTGTCCTCGCTCATAGCAGGTGTCCTCGCTCATAGCAGGTGTCCTCGCTCATAGCAGGTGTCCTGGACTTTGCCTGATTGGCTAGGTGATTGACGGGCTGGTTATTTATATAGTCTTAATTAACAATACATAGACATTATAACAGGCATTATAACAGGAATTATAACAGGCATTGTAACAGGCATTGTAACAGGCATTATAACAGGCATTATAACAGGAATTATAACAGGCATTATAACAGACACTATAACAGGCCTTATAACAGGCATTATAACAGGCATTATAAACAGGCATTATAACATGAATTATAACAGGCATTGTAACAGGCATTGTAAACAGGCATTATAACAGGCATTATAACAGGAATTATAACAGGCATTATAACAGGCATTATAACAGGCATTATAACATGAATTATAACAGGCATTGTAACAGGCATTGTAACAGGCATTGTAACATGCATTGTAACAGGCATTATAACAGGCATTATAACAGGAATTATAACAGGCATTATAACAGACACTATAACAGGCATTATAACAGGCATTATAACAGGCATATAACAGGCATTATAACAGGCATTGTAACAGGCATTGTAACATGCATTGTAACAGGCATTGTAACAGGCATTGTAACAGGCATTATAACAGGCATTATAACAGGAATTATAACAGGCATTATAACAGACACTATAACAGGCATTATAACAGGCATTATAACAGGCATTATAACAGGCCACTATAACAGGAATTATAACAGGCATTAAACAGGCATTGTAACAGGCATTGTAACAGGCATTATAACAGGCATTATAACAGGAATTACAACAGTAATTATAACAGGCGTTATAACAGGCGTTATAACTGGGTAAATATAAGATAACATCGTTTGCTCTTTCCTCCACGTAGCCTTTATAAACTCCTCCGGACTAAACGATTCATATGTCCATGCTAATCCAGAGTTAACTTCTGTCAAACTGTTTACAGCTCACTCTACAAAGGGTTTAAATGTCCATGTTAAAAATGTAATCTTCAGATTAAAACATAAAATCAATACTGGAAATTATACTTCAAACTCATTACCTAAACACATCATGGACTTAATCAACACAACAACCCTCTTTTAATTAAAATGAACCATATGCCGTCTGGTTGGCTGATTTACCTACCCAATATCTCAGGGGGGGCTATTCCTATTGAATAAACAACACGTTAAGTTTCATCCGAGACCCCCCCACCATCATTCCCAATGCCCTCTTCTCCCCTCAGTAGTTTACACCACCAGACTGGTTCGGGGTGTGAGCTTCTGAGAGACTGGGTGGATTAGCTGGTTCGTTTTAGGTGATGTTTGACTCGCAGGGTGGAGGCCCGGTGTGAATCTGGGGATTACATGGGGGATACAGACCTAGTGGTCCAGGTCAGAGTGGGACGACCATCTGTAAACTACGGACCAGTCACCGTTACTCACTGTCTCTCTGTTACCCAGTACTAGCACTCCCTTCTGTCTCTCTGTTACCCAGTCACTAACACTCCATACTCCCTTCTGTTTCTCTGTTACCCAGTCATAACACTCCTTCTGTCTCTCTGTTACCCAGTCACTAACACTCTATACTCCCTTCTGTCTCTCTGTTACCCAGTCACTAACACTCCTTCTGTCTCTCTGTTACCAGTCACTAACACTCCATACTCCCTTCTGTCTCTCTGTTACCCAGTCACTAACACTCCATACTCCCTTCTGTCTCTCTGTTACCCAGTCACTAACACTCCCTTCTGTCTCTCTGTTACCCAGTCACTAACACTCTATACTCCCTTCTGTCTCTCTGTTACCCAGTCACTAACACTCCATACTCCTTCTGTCTCTCTGTTACCCGTCACTAACACTCCCTTCTGTCTCTCTGTTACCCAGTCACTAACACTCTATACTCCCTTCTGTCTCTCTGTTACCCAGTCACTAACACTCCCTTCTGTCTCTCTGTTACCAGTCACTAACACTCCATACTCCCTTCTGTCTCTCTGTTACCCAGTCACTAACACTCGCTTCTGTCTCTCTGTTACCCAGTCACTAACACTCCATACTCCCTTATGTCTCCTGTTACCCAGTCACTAACACTCCTATCCTTCTGTCTCTCTGTTACCCAGTCACTAACACTCCCTTCTGTCTCTCTGTTACCCAGTCACTAACACTCCATACTCCCTTCTGTCTCTCTGTTACCAGTCACTAACACTCCTTCTGTCTCTCTGTTACCCAGTCACTAACACTCCATACTCCCTTATGTCTCTCTGTTACCCAGTCACTAACACTCCCTACTCCCTTATGTCTCTCTGTTACCCAGTCACTAACACTCCCTTCTGTTTCTCTGTTACCCAGTCACTAACACTCCTTCTGTCTCTCTGTTACCCAGTCACTAACCACTCCATACTGTCTCTCTGTTACCCAGTCACTAACACTCCATACTCCCTTCTGTCTCTCTGTTACCCAGTCACTAACACTCCCTTCTGTCTCTCTGTTACCCAGTCACTAACACTCCATACTCCCTTCTGTCTCTCTGTTACCCAGTCACTAACACTCCCTTCTGTCTCTCTGTTACCCAGTCACTAACACTCCATACTCCCTTCTGTCTCTCTGTTACCCAGTCACTAACACTCCATACTCCTTCTGTTTCTCTGTTACCCAGTCACTAACACTCCATACTCCTTCTGTCTCTC
The DNA here is from genome assembly GCF_002910315.2 of Salvelinus sp. IW2-2015. Lineage (NCBI taxonomy): Eukaryota > Metazoa > Chordata > Actinopteri > Salmoniformes > Salmonidae > Salvelinus > Salvelinus sp. IW2-2015. The sequence goes on from NW_019947775.1 coordinate 3,747, forward strand.
TGTTACCCAGTCACTAACACTCCCTTCTGTCTCTCTGTTACCCAGTCACTAACACTCTATACTCCCTTCTGTCTCTCTGTTACCCAGTCACTAACACTCCTTCTGTCTCTCTGTACCCAGTCACTAACACTCCATACTCCCTTCTGTCTCTCTGTTACCCAGTCACTAACACTCCCTTCTGTCTCTCTGTTACCCAGTCACTAACACTCCATACTCCCTTATGTCTCTCTGTTACCCAGTCACTAACACCCTACTCCCTTCTGTCTCTCTGTTACCCAGTCACTAACACTCCCTTCTGTCTCTCTGTTACCCAGTCACTAACACTCCATACTCCTTCTGTCTCTCTGTTACCCAGTCACTAACACTCCCCCTTCTGTCTCTCTGTTACCCAGTCACTAACACTCCATACTCCCTTATGTCTCTCTGTTACCCAGTCACTAACACTCCCTGCTCCCTTATGTTCTCTGTTACCCAGTCACTAACACTCCCTTCTGTTTCTCTGTTCCCAGTACTACCTCTGTCTCACCCAGTCACTAACACTCATACTCCTTCTGTTCTCTGTTACCCAGTCACTAACCTCCATACTGTCTCTCTGTTACCCAGTCACTAACACTCCATACTGTCTCTCTGTTACCCAGTCACTAACACTCCATACTCCCTTCTGTCTCTCTGTTACCCAGTCACTAACACTCCTTCTGTCTCTCTGTTACCCAGTCACTAACACTCCATACTCCCTTCTGTCTCTCTGTTACCCAGTCAACTAACACTCCCTTCTGTCTCTCTGTTACCCAGTCACTAACACTCCATACTCCCTTCTGTCTCTCTGTTACCCAGTCACTAACACTCCATACTCCCTTCTGTCTCTCTGTTACCCAGTCACTAACACTCCCTTCTGTCTCTCTGTTACCCAGTCACTAACACTCCATACTCCCTTCTGTCTCTCTGTTACCCAGTCACTAACACTCCTTCTGTCTCTCTGTTACCCAGTCACTAGCACTCCATACTCCTTCTGTTTCTCTGTTACCCAGTCACTAACACTCCATACTCCCTTATGTCTCTCTGTTACCCAGTCACTAACACTCCCTTCTGTCTCTCTGTTACCCAGTCACTAACACTCTATACTCCCTTCTGTCCCCTGTTACCCAGTCACTAACACTCCCTTCTGTCTCTCTGTTACCCAGTCACTAACACTCCATACTCCCTTCTGTTTCTCTGTTACCCAGTCACTAACACTCCATACTCCCTTCTGTCTCTCTGTTACCCAGTCACTAACACTCCCTTCTGTCTCTCTGTCACCCAGTCACTAACACTCCATACTCCCTTCTGTTTCTCTGTTACCCAGTCACTAACACTCCCTTCTGTTTCTCTGTTACCCAGTCACTAACACTCCATACTCCCTTCTGTCTCTCTGTTACCCAGTCACTAACACTCCCTTCTGTCCTCTCTGTTACCCAGTCACTAACACTCCATATGTCTCTCTGTACCCAGTCACTAAACTCATACTCCTTCTGTCTCTCTGTTACCCAGTCACTAACACTCCCTTCTGTCTCTCTGTTACCCAGTCACTAACACTCATACTCCCTTCTGTCTCTCTGTTACCCAGTCACTAACACTCCCTTCTGTCTCTCTGTTACCCAGTCACTAACACTCCATACTCCCTTCTGTCTCTCTGTTACCCAGTCACTAGCACTCCATACTGTCTCTCTGTACCCAGTCACTAACACTCCCTTCTGTCTCTCTGTTACCAGTCACTAACACTCCATACTCCTTCTGTCTCTCTGTTACCCAGTCACTAGCACTCCATACTGTCTCTCTGTTACCCAGTCACTAACACTCCCTTCTGTCTCTCTGTTACCCAGTCACTAACACTCCATACTCCCTTCTGTCCTCTCTGTTACCCAGTCACTAGCACTCCATACTGTCTCTCTGTTACCCAGTCACTAACACTCCCTTCTGTCTCTCTGTTACCCAGTCACTAACACTCCATACTCCCTTCTGTCTCTCTGTTACCCAGTCACTAACACTCCCTTCTGTCTCTCTGTTACCCAGTCACTAGCACTCCCTTCTGTCTCTCTGTTACCCAGTCACTAACACTCTATACTCCCTTCTGTCTCTCTGTTACCCAGTCACTAACACTCTATACTCCCTTCTGTCTCTCTGTTACCCAGTCACTAACACTCCCTTCTGTCTCTCTGTTACCCAGTCCACTAACACTCCATACTCCCTTCTGTCTCTCTGTTACCCAGTCACTAACACTCCCTTCTGTCTCTCTGTTACCCAGTCACTAACACTCCCTTCTGTCTCTCTGTTACCCAGTCACTAGCACTCCCTTCTGTCTCTCTTTTACCCAGTCACTAACACTCCACTCCCTTCTGTCTCTCTGTTACCCAGTCACTAACACTCCAGAGTAGTGAACTACATGGGTAGAGTAGTGCACTACATGGGTAGAGTAGTGTACTACATGGGTAGAGTAGTGAACTACATGGGTAGAGTAGTGAACTACATGGGTAGAGTAGTGCACTACATGGTAGAGTAGTGTACTACATGGGTAGAGTAGTGAACTACATGGGTAGAGTAGTGTACTACATGGGTAGAGTAGTGAACTGCATGGGTAGAGTAGTGTACTACATGGGTAGAGTAGTGTACTACATGGGTAGAGTAGTGAACTGCATGGGTAGAGTAGTGTACTACATGGGTAGAGTAGTGAACTGCATGGGTAGAGTAGTGTACTACATGGGTAGAGTAGTGTACTACATGGGTAGAGTAGTGACTACATGGGTAGGATAGTGAACTACATCGGTAGAGTAGTGTACTACATGGGTGAGTAGTGTACTACATGGGTAGGATAGTGAACTACATGGGTAGAGTAGTGAACTGCATGGTAGAGTAGTGTACTACATGGGTAGAGTAGTGTACTACATGGGTAGAGTAGTGAACTACATGGGTAGGATAGTGAACTACATCGGTAGAGTAGTGTACTACTTATGGTAGAGTAGTGTACTACATGGGTAGGATAGTGAACTACATGGGTAGAGTAGTGAACTACATGGGTAGAGTAGTGTACTACATGGGTAGAGTAGTTTACTACATGGGTAGAGTAGTGTACTGCATGGGTAGAGTAGTGTACTACATGGGTAGAGTAGTGTGTCAGAAAGCATCATTTGGACTGAGCCTCTAAGTAATATGTCTGAACGTCTCTCCATGACAACCCCATACAGCCCAGTGAAGCAGCTAATAGCATCAGTCTGTTACGTGTGTGTCTCATTAGAGCCAGTCAGACAGGCTGCTGGGGACTATTGTAGTACGTGACAAGGGAAGATGCCTAAGCATTGCCCTGGTTTTGTACCGTTGGCTGCTGGAAGAAATGTAGAGAAAAAAAAGGACTTGAGACATATAGTTATGAGACAAGATCATGTATGTTATGGATAGTGAATCATATAATTGTCCTGAACTCCTCCCGACTGCGTTAATGATGGCTATTTTGGCAGAAACAACAGACACGAAACGTTGAGATACAGAATGAGGAAGTGAATCACAGAATTGATCTATTCACTCTCACACAAGCTCACACAAGCTCACACACACACACACACACACACACACACACACACACACACACACACACACACACACACACACACACACACACACACACACACACACACACACACCACACACACACACACACAACACACACTGACAGTCCGGCCTCACAGAGCACCTAATTGAACGGTTTAAGGCTCAGAGGGCAGCTCTATACATCAGATGTCTCAGAGGTTTTGAGTAAAACAGTAAAAAATTGTTAAACAGTAAGAAACATTTACTAAATACACTTCAAAATGACTAAAACCAAGTCGAAACTGTGTAGAAATGATAATGGACATACACTCATACAGTTTCTTGACCATGTGCACTCCGCTAATAATCACCTACATTAAAGCTGGACAGTCAGGGAGCATAGAACATTCCCAAAACGACGGCTAGATGGCGAGGACGTTTTCATTGCGGCCCTCCCAGACCTCGTTAAAGACCGAATGCAAACCCCCGGGGAAAAATGTGTTTGATTCTCATGTGGACAGGTCTGTACCCAAGACAGTCTGTACCCAAGACAGTCTTTACCCAAGACAGTCTGTACCCAAGACAGTCTTTACCCAAGACAGTCTGTACCCAAGACACTCTGTACCCAAGACACTTTGTACCCAAGACACTTTTTACCCAAGACACTTTGTACCCAAGACACTTTGTACCCAAGATACTTTGTACCCAAGACAGTCTGTACCCAAGACAGTCTTTACACAAGACAATCTTTACCCAAGACAGTCTGTACCCAAGACAGTCTTTACCCAAGACAGTCTGTACCCAAGACAGTCTGACCAAGATACTTTGTACCCAAGACAGTCTGTACCCAAGACAGTCTTTACACAAGACAATCTTTACCCAAGACAGTCTGTACCCAATACAGTCTTTACCCAAGACAGTCTGTACCCAAGACAGTCTGACCCAAGACACTTTTTACCCAAGACAGTCTGTACCCAAGAC
>NW_019947775.1:8310-19858 GCF_002910315.2 Salvelinus sp. IW2-2015
GGTCCATGTTAAACGAGCCTGTACATAGCGTACCTATAGAGTTTCCTCCTAACAGGGCTCGGTCCATGTTTAACGAGCCTGTACATGGTACCTATAGAGTTTCCTCCTAAACAGGGCTCGGTCCAAGTTAAACGAGCCTGTACATGGTACCTATAGAGTTTCCTCCTAACAGGGCTCGGTCCATGTTAACGAGCCTGTACATGGTACCTATAGAGTTTCCTCCTAAACAGGGCTCAGGTTCCAAGTTAACAAGCCTGTACATGGTTACCTATAGAGTTTCCTCCTAACAGGGCTCGGTCCATGTTAACGAGCCTTACATGTACCTATAGAGTTTCCTCCTAACAGGGCTCGGTCCAAGTTAACGAGCCTGTACATGGTACCTATAGCTGGTAAGACTAATTGGCCCTGTGACTGTTTGTGACAGAGGACTGTGAGTCACCATGTATGAACACTGTGTGCTCGCCTACAGGTGCTCATAGCAGGTGTCCTCGCTCATAGCAGGTGTCCTCGCTCATAGCAGGTGCTAGCCTCGCTCATAGCAGGTGTCCTGCTCATGCAGGTGTCTGCTCATAGCAGTGTCCTGCTCATAGCAGTGCCTGATGCCTGATTGGCTAGGTGATTGACGGGCTGGTTATTTATATAGTCTTAATTAACAATACATAGACATTATAACAGGCATTATAACAGGAATTATAACAGGCATTGTAACAGGCATTGTAACAGGCATTTATAACAGGCATTATAACAGGAATTATAACAGGCATTATAACAGACACTATAACAGGCTTATAACAGGCATTATAACAGGCATTATAACAGGCATTATAACATGAATTATAACAGGCATTGTAACAGGCATTGTAACAGGCATTATAACAGGCATTATAACAGGAATTTATAACAGGCATTATAACAGAGCTTATAACAGGCATTATAACAGGCATTATAACAGGCATTATAACAGCATTTAACAGGCATTGTAACAGGCATTGTAACTGCATTGTTAACAGCATTATAACAGGCATTATAACAGGAATTATAACAGGACATAACAGGCATTTAAACAGGCATTATAACAGGCATTATAACAGGCATTTTAACAGATTATAACAGCATTGTTAACAGGCATTGTAACATGCATTGTAACAGCATTGTAACAGGCATTGTAACAGGCATTATAACAGGCATTATAACAGGAATTATAAACAGGCATTATAACAGACACTATAACAGGCATTATAACAGGCATTATAACAGGCACTATAACAGGAATTATAACAGAATTATAACAGGTACTAGGGTAAACAGGGCACTATAACAGGCATTATAACAGGCATTGTAACAGGCATTGTAACAGGCATTATAACAGGCATTATAACAGGCATTATAACAGACATTATGCCAGGCATTATAACACACACTATAACAGACACTATAACAGGCATTATAACAGACACTATAAAAGGCATTATAACAGGCATTATAACAGACACTATAACAGACACTATAACAGACACTATAACAGGCATTATAACAGGAATTACAACAGTAATTATAACAGGCGTTATAACAGGCGTTATAACTGGGTAAATATAAGATAACATCGTTTGCTCTTTCCTCCACGTAGCCTTTATAAACTCCTCCGGACTAAACGATTCATATGTCCATGCTAATCCAGAGTTAACTCTGTCAAACTGTTTACAGCTCACTCTACAAAGGGTTTAAATGTCCACGTTAAAAATGTAATCTTCAGATTAAAACATAAAATCAATACTGGAAATTATACTTCAAACTCATTACCTAAACACATCATGGACTTAATCAACACAACAACCCTCTTTTAATTAAAATGAACCATATGCCGTCTGGTTGGCTGATTTACCCCCAATATCTCAGGGGGGGCTATTCCTATTGAATAAACAACACGTTAAGTTTCATCCGAGACCCCCCCCCCCACCATCATTCCCAATGCCCTCTTCTCCCCTCAGTAGTTTACACCACCAGACTGGTTCGGGGTGTGAGCTTCTGAGAGACTGAGGGTGGATTAGCTGGTTCGTTTTAGGTGATGTTTGACTCGCAGGGTGGAGGCCCGGTGGAATCTGGGGATTACATGGGGGATACAGACCTAGTGGTCCAGGTCAGAGTGGGACGACCATCTGTAAACTACGGACCAGTCACCGTTACTCACTGTCTCTCTGTTACCCAGTCACTAGCACTCCCTTCTGTCTCTCTGTTACCCAGTCACTAACACTCCATACTCCCTTCTGTTTCTCTGTTACCCAGTCACTAACACTCCCTTCTGTCTCTCTGACCCACTCACTAACACTCCCTTCTGTTCCTCTGTTACCCAGTCACTAACACTCATACTCCCTTCTGTTCTCTCTGTTACCCAGTCACTAACATCCATACTCCTTCTGTCTCTCTGTTCCATCCACTAACACTCATCCTTCTGTCTCTCTGTTACCCAGTCACTAACACTCCATACTCCCTTCCTGTCTCTCTGTTACCAGTCACTAACACTCCCTTCTGTCTCTCTGTTACCAGTCACTAACACTCCATACTCCCTTCTGTCTCTCTGTTACCCAGTCACTAACACTCCTTCTGTCTCTCTGTTACCCAGTCACAACATCTACTCCTTATGTCTCTCTGTTACCCAGTCAACTAACACTCCCTACTCCCTTCTGTCTCTCTGTTACCCAGTCACTAACACTCCCTTCTGTCTCTCTGTTACCCAGTCACTAACACTCCATACTCCCTTCTGTCTCTCTGTTACCCAGTCCTAACACTCCTTCTGTCTCTCTGTTTACCCAGCACTACACTCCATACTCCTTTATGGCTCTCTGTTACCAGTCACTAACACTCCTACTCCCTTATGTCTCTCTGTTACCCAGTCACTAAACACTCCCTTCTGTCTCTCTTGTTACCCAGTCACTAACACTCCTTCCTGTCTCTCTTGTTACCCAGTCACTAACACTCATCTCGTCTCTCTGTTACCCGAGTACATAACACTCCCATACTCTCGTCTCTCTGTTACCCAGTCACTAACACTCCCTTCTGTCTCTCTGTTACCCAGTCACTAACACTCCAATACTCCCTTCTGTCTCTCTGTTACCCAGTCACTAACACTCCCTTCTGTCTCTCTGTTACCCAGTCAACTAAACCCATACTCCCTTCTGTCTCTCTGTTACCAGTCACTAACACTCCATACTCCTTCTGTCTCTGTTACCAGTCACTACCACTCCATTACTCCCTTCTGTCTCTTTTACCCAGTCACTAACACTCCCTTCTGTCTCTCTGTTACCCAGTCACTAACACTCATTACTCCCTTCTGTCTCTCTGTTACCCAGTCACTAACACTCCCTTCTGTCTCTCTGTTACCCAGTCACTAACACTCCATACTCCCTTCTGTCTCCTGTTACCCAGTCACTAACACTCCCTCTTCTGTCTCTCTTTACCCAGTCACTAACACTCCATACTCCCTTTGTCTCTCTGTACCCAGTCATACACCTACTCCTTCTGTCTCTCTGTTACCCAGTCCTACACTCCCTTCTGTTCTCTGTTACCCAGTACGAACACTCCTACTCCTTCTGTCTCTCTGTTACCAGTCACTAACACTCCCTTCTGTCTCTCTGTTCCCATCACTAACACTCCATACTCCCTATGTCTCCTGTTACCCAGTCACTAACACTCCTACTCCCTTATGTCTCTCTGTTACCCAGTCACTAACACTCCCTTCTGTTTCTCTGTTACCCAGTCACTAACACTCCCTTCTGTTTCTCTGTTACCCAGTCACTAACACTCCATACTCCCTTCTGCTCTCTGTTACCAGCACTAACACTCCATACTGTCTCTCTGTTACCCAGTCACTAACACTCCATACTTGTCTCTCTGTTACCAGTCACTAACACCTCCATACTCCCTTCTGTCTCTCTGTTACCCAGTCACTAACACTCCCTTCTGTCTCTCTGTTACCCCAGTCACTAACACTCCATACTCCCTTCTGTCTCTCTGTTACCCAGTCACTAACACTCCCTTCTGTCTCTCTGTTACCCAGTCACTAACACTCCATACTCCCTTCTGTCTCTCTGTTACCCAGTCACTAACACTCCATACTCCCTTCTGTCTCTCTGTTACCCAGTCACTAACACTCCCTTCTGTTCTCTCTTTACCCAGTCACTAACACTCCATACTCCCTTCTGTCTCTTCTTACCCAGTCACTAACACTCCCTTCTGTCTTCTCTGTACCCAGTCACTAGCACTCCATACTCCCTTCTGTTCTCTGTTACCCAGTCACTAACACTCCATACTCCCTTATGTCTCTCTGTTACCCAGTCACTAACACTCCCTTCTGTCTCTCTGTTACCCAGTCACTAACACTCTATACTCCCTTCTGTCTCCCTGTTACCCAGTCACTAACACTCCTTCTGTCCTCTTTACCCATCACTAACACTCCAACTCCCTTCTGTTTCTCTGTTACCCAGTCACTAACACTCCATACTCCCTTCTGTCTCTCTGTTACCCAGTCACTAACACTCCCTTCTGTCTCTCTGTCACCCAGTCACTAACACTCCATACTCCCTTCTGTTTCTCTGTTACCCAGTCACTAACACTCCCTTCTGTTTCTCTGTTACCCACACTAACACTCCATACTCCCTTCTGTCTCTCTGTTACCCATCACTAACACTCCTTCTTGTCTCTCTGTTACCCAGTCACTAACACTCCATACTGTCTCTCTGTTACCCATCACTAACACTCCATACCCTTCTGTCTCTCTGTTACCCAGTCACTAACACTCCCTTCTGTCTCTCTGTACCCAGTCACTAACACTCCATACTCCCTTCGTCTCTCTGTTACCCATCACTAACACTCCTTCTGTCTCTCTGTTACCCAGTCACTAACACTCCATACTCCCTTCTGTCTCTCTGTTACCCAGTCACTAGCACTCCATACTGTCTCTCTGTTACCCAGTCACTAACACTCCTTCTGTCTCTCTGTACCAGTCACTAACACTCCATACTCCTTCTGTCTCTCTGTTACCAGTCACTAGCACTCCATACTGTCTCTCTGTTACCCAGTCACTAACACTCCCTTCTGTCTCTCTGACCCATCACTAACACTCCATACTCCCTTCTTCTCTCTGTTACCCATCACTAGCACTCCATACTGTCTCTCTGTTACCCAGTCACTAACACTCCCTTCTGTCTCTCTGTTACCCAGTCACAACACTCCATACTCCCTTCTGTCTCTCTGTTACCCAGTCACTACACTCCCTTCTGTCTCTCTGTTACCCAGTCACTAGCACTCCCTTCTGTCTCTCTGTTACCCAGTCACTAACACTCTATACTCCCTTCTGTCTCTCTGTTACCCAGTCACTAACACTCATACTCCCTTCTGTCTCTCTGTTACCCAGTCACTAACACTCCCTTCTGTCTCTCTGTTACCCAGTCACTAACACTCCATACTCCCTTCTGTCTCTCTGTTACCCAGTCACTAACACTCCCTCTGCTCTCTGTTACCCATCACTAACACTCCCTTCTGTCTCTCTGTTACCCAGTCACTAGCACTCCCTTCGTGTCTCTTTTACCCAGTCACTAACACTCCATACTCCCTTCTGGTCTCTCTGTTACCCAGTCACTAACAACTCCAGAGTAGTGAACTACGGTAGAGTAGTGCACTACATGGGTAGATAGTGTACTACATGGGTAGAGTAGAACTACAGTAGAGTAGTGAACTACATGGGTAGAGTAGTGCACACATGGGTAGAGTAGTGTACTACATGGGTAGAGTAGTGAACACATGGTAGAGTAGTGTACTACATGGGTAGAGTAGTTAACTGCATGGGTAGAGTAGTGTACTACATGGTAGAGTAGTTGTACTACATGGGTAGAGTAGTGAACTGCATGGTAGAGTAGTGTACTACATGGTAAAGTAGTGAACTGCATGGTAGTAGTGATACTACATGAGAGTAGTTACTACATGGTAGAGTAGTGAACTACATGGGTAGATAGTGAACTACATCGGTAGAGTAGTGTACTACATGGTAGAGTAGTGTACTTACATGTAGTAGTGAACACAGGTAGAGTAGGAACTGCATGGTAGATAGTGTACTACATGGGTAGAGTAGTGTACTACATGGTAGAGTATAACTACATGGGTAGGATATTGAACTACATCGTTAGAGTAGTGTACACAGGGTAGAGTAGTGTACTACATGGTAGGATAGTGAACTACAGGGTAGAGTATGAACACAGTTAGAGTAGTTACTACATGGGTAGAGTAGTTTACTACATGGAGAAGTAGTGTACTGCATGGGTTGATAGTGTACTACATGGGTAGAGTAGTTTGTCAGAAAGCATCATTTGGACAGCCTCTAAGTAATAGTCTGAACGTTCTCCATGACAACCCATACAGCCCATGAAGCAGCTAATAGCATCAGTCTGTTACGTGTGTGTCTCATTAGAGCCAGTCAGACAGGCTGCTGGGACTATTGTAGTACGTGACAAGGAAGATGCCTAAGCATTGCCCTGGTTTTGTACCGTTGGCTGCTGGAAGAAATGTAGAGAAAAAAAAAGGACTTGAGACATATAGTTATGAGACAAGATCATGTATGTTATGGATATGAATCATATAATTGTCCTGAACTCCTCCCGACGCGTTAATGAGGCATTTTGGCAGAAACAACAGACACGAAACCTTGAGATACAGAATGAGGAAGTGAATCACAGAATTGATCTATTCACTCTCACAACAAGCTCACACAAGCTCACACCACACACACAACACACACACACACACACACACACACACACACACACACACCACACACACACACACACACACACACACACACACCACACACACACACACACACACACCACACACACACACTGACAGTCCGCCTCACAGAGCACCTAATTGAACGGTTAAGGCTCAGAGGGCAGCTCTATACATCAAGATGTCTCAGAGGTTTTGAGTAAAACAGTAAAAAATTGTTAAACAGTAAGAAACATTTACTAAATACACTTCAAAATGACTAAAACCAAGTCGAAACTGTGTAGAAATGATAATGGACATACACTCATACAGTTTCTTGACCATGTGCACTCCGCTAATAATCACCTACATTAAAGCTGACAGTCAGGGAGCATAGAACATTCCCAAAACGACGGCTAGATGGCGAGACTTTTCATTGCGGCCCTCCCAGACCTCGTTAAAGACCGAATGCAAACCCCGGGGAAAAATGTGTTTGATTCTCATGTGGGACAGTCTGTACCCAAGACAGTCTGTACCAAGACAGTCTTTACCCAAGACAGTCTGTACCCAAGACAGTCTTTACCCAAGACAGCTTCTACCCAAGACACTCTGTACCCAAGACACTTTGTACCCAAGACACTTTTTACCCAAGACACTTTGTACCCAAGACACTTGTACCCAAGATACTTTTTACCCAAGACAGTCTGTACCCAAGACAGTCTTTACACAAGACAATCTTTACCCAAGACAGTCTGTACCCAAGACAGTCTTTACCCAAGACAGTCTGTACCCAAGACAGTCTGACCCAGATACTTTGTACCCAAGACAGTCTGTACCCAAGACAGTCTTACACAAGCAATCTTTACCCAAGACAGTCTGTACCCAATACAGTCTTTACCAAGACAGTCTGTACCAAGACAGTCTGACCCAAGACACTTTTTACCCAAGACAGTCTTACCAACACACTTTGTACCCAAGCACGACCCAAGACACATTTTACCCAAGGACCGTCTGTACCCAAGACAGTCTTTACCCAAGACAGTCTGTACCAAGACAGTCTTTACCCAAGAACAGTCTCGTACCCAAGACAGTCTTACCGCAAACAGTCTGTACCCAGACATGTCTGTACCCAAGACACTCTGTACCCAAGACACTCTACCCAAGACACTCTGTACTCAAGGCAAACAGTCCTACACATTTCTAAATCTACGTCTTTCAACCTAGTATTGCATTTTTCTGTGTTACTTTTTCCCTGTTTTTATCCATTGCCTGTCATTTTTCTACACTTATCTTATTGTAGTGAAAGGGAGTCACATCTGTCTTCCCGTTTCTTCTTCTCTGTTCCACTATTACTATAAGTAGTGAAAGGGAGTCACATCTCTCTTCCCGTTTCTTCTTCTCTGTTCCACTATTACTAGAAGTAGTGAAAGGGAGTCACATCTCTCTTCTCGTTTCTTCTTCTCTGTTCCACTATTACTAGAAGTAGTGAAAGGGAGTCACATCTCTCTTCCCGTTTCTTCTTCTCTGTTCCACTATTACTAGAAGTATGAGTTATAGTTCTTCACTCTTCTTCTGACCCCAGAGCCTCCGGTGCCCATCGCTCCCCCGCAGCTGACAGCGGTCGGCGCCACCTACATGTGGATCCAACTCAACGCTAACTCCATCAACGGAGACGGGCCAATCATCGACCGAGAGGTATTTACTGACGGTTTATTGGTAGAAAACACATTGGCCACGTCCCAMAATGCACCTTCATTCTCTATATAGTGTACAACTCCAATATGTCTGCTGTTAAACGTAGTGGCACTATATGGAGTGCCACTATATGGAGTGCCACTATATGGAGTGGTACTATATGGAGTGGTACTATATGGAGTGGTACTATATGGAGTGGTACTATATGGAGTGGTACTATTAAAGATGGAACAATGTTATACCCAAACACCAGGCTTTTTTTGTACTGCGCTTGACTGTTAAGTAACCCACTCTGATTGACAACAACAGCCTATAACGACCACCCGATACACCAACAACAACCAGAAACTCCTTGTTAAAATAAGATCATTAATGATGGAGATACCTCCCTTCAACCGACCATTGTAAATACAAGTCCAGCTTGTTTAGTTTTATGAGGAAAGTTACCAAGCCATAATCTCATTCCCCAAAACGGACCACCTTCCATCTATTAAGTACTCTAAGGAGGACTCAACAATCATAACTTGGTCTGACCTTTGAGTGGTTATGGGTAACGGAGTACGGTAGGTACAGGTATGGGACGGGTATGGAGTACGTCCGTGGAGTAGCGATACGGGTATGTATGGGTACGGTCATGGGTTACCCGGGTAAACACATGGGTACCCCGGTTCACCCGGTTAGGATTACCGGGATTTGTAAGGGTACGTATGATACGGGGAGAAACCGGGGGGACGGCTATGGATTACGGGGTACCGGGTATGGATTACGGGTATGGGATACGGGTCACGGGTATTGGTCTTTCTAATAAGCTTGACCACCGGGTACGGCGTACGGTATGATGACGGGTTATAGGGTATGGGTTACCGGTCGAGATGAAGTTACGGGGCTCGCGGGTACGGTTCACGGGGTATATTACAGGGGTAACGGGTATGGAAAGGACACTACGGGTATGGATACCGGGGTACGGGGTATGGGGTACGGGTACCCCGGGTCGCGCGCCCCCAACCCGGTGTATGATACGGGTTATAGGTATGGTACGGGGTACGAGTTACGGGATACGGCACGGTGTATGGATTACGGTTATAGGGTTATAGGTTACGGGTACGATTACGGGGCACGGGGTATCGTTTACGTCTAATGGGTTATGGGTTACGGTGTATGGTTAAGGTAAGGTTAAAGGTTACGGTTGTCTACGGGTATGGGGTATGGTTACGGGCTTAATGGTTAAAGTTACAGGTTACGATGTAATGATGTATTGGATTGTGTGTGAGTATATTAACTTCTTCAGACTCACCAGCACATTGGTCCTGGCCCGAGAGGAGGCCCGAGGCCCCAGTCCCTCCATCAGGGGCTGTCAAACAGCACACTGATCTCATAGTCTGTGTCTGGGTTCAGGTGAACCTATCTTATGATGGTCTTGTCCACTGGCTGCACGTCATACATCGCCCTGACACGTCGGTACTTCCGACCTGGGTGTAAAGGTGAAGTCAGTGACCGTAAACGACCAAGGCTATGAATCCAGAGTCCTGCGGGACTCAAAAGACGTTCACAGTCTCCTAGTCTCATACCACCCTGCACTATTACACTTTGATTTAACTCATTCACTCTCATCAAGTATTTGATATCAATGGACATGCAACAAAAAAAAAAAAAAAGCGCCCCGTATGGTTCCCCCAGGACCAGGATGGAAACATTGCTATAGACACACTGTTTGGAACAACACACAGATGATCGCTATAGGCACGTCCATATAGTGCACTCCCAGTTATAGTGGCACTCCATATAGTGGCACTCCATATAGTCACTCCATATAGGTAGTACCACTCAGTCAGCCCACTATAGTACCACTCCACTATAGACCACTCCATATAATACCACTTCCAATATATACCACTCCATATAGCTACCCCACTCCACTATAGTACCACTCCACTACTAGTACCACTCCATATAGTACCACTCCAATATAGTTACCCACTCCATATAGTACCACTCCAATGCCACGTCCACTCCATAATATACCACTCCATATAGTGGCACTCCATGATAGTACCACTCCATATAGTACCACACTCCATGATAGTACCCACCTCCATGTTATTGCACCCATTATAGTGCCACTCCATATAGTACCACTCCAGCCATATTCACTTCCATATAGTACCACTCCATAGTCCACTCCATTACGTACTCTATCTCCATATAGTACCACTCCATATAGTACCACTCCATATAGTAACCACTCCCATATAGTATAACCACTCCATATAGTGGTCATACCACTCAACCATCCATGAGTACCACTCCATATAGCACTCATAGGCACCCTATATCATGATATACATCCATTATGAACTCTTAACCACTCCATAGATACCACTCCATAATATCATAGTACCACTCCATATAGTGGCACTCCATATAGTGAAACCTCCATTAGTACCACTCCATATATGCAGCTCCATATCAGATACACACTCCATATTAGTCCACCCTTAACCGTCGAGCATATAGTCCACAATTAATACCATCCATATATATACCACTTCCTATATACTCATATAGTACCACTCCATATAAGTACCACTCCATATAGTGGCACATAATTTACCACGTCATAGTACCACCATATCTACACCATATAGACCATCCATAGTACCATATAAGTACCACCCATATGTACCAGTCCTATGATCACCCTCATATAATACCACTTCCATATAGTCAATAACCCAATCCATATATACCACTCCAAATAGTACCACTCCGATATAGTACACTTCCATTATACCACTCCATTAGTACCACATCCATTAGTATGGCACTCCTTGTCCATATATGTACCACTCAATATGACCCTATAAGTACCACTCCATATAGTACCATCCTAAGTCCTCCATATAGTCACCACCCCTGTCGCACTCATAGTACCACATATACCTCCATATAGTACCACCTCATTGTTCATAAGTTACCACTCCTTAGAACTCCATAGTACCACCCTATAGACCACCCATATAGTACCACTCCTATAGCTACCACTCTCCAATATAGTACCACTCCTATAGTTACCACCCATAAGTAACCACATCCCATATAT
>NW_019947776.1:0-6493 GCF_002910315.2 Salvelinus sp. IW2-2015
GTTCCGTGTATTTATTTGTAACTGTTTTCTGGGAGATTTGTGATGTTTTTTGTACAAACAATAGTACGCAAGTATAAACACCATGGGTCCACGCAACCGCATACCGCTCAGGAAGGAGACGCGCTCTGTCTCCTAGAGATGAACGTACTTTGGTGCGAAAAGTGCAAATCAATCCCAGAACAACAGCAAAGGACATTGTGAAGATGCTGGAGGAAACCGGTACAAAGTATCTATATCCACAGTAAAAACGAGTCCTATCTCGACATAACCTGAAAGGCAGCTCAGCAAGGAAGAAGCCACTGCTCCAAAACCGCCATAAAAAGCCAGACTACGGTTTGCAACTGCACATGGGGACAAAGATCATACCTTTTGGAGAAATGTCCTCTGTTCTGATGAAACAAAAATAAACTGTTTGGCCATAATGTCCATCGTTATGTTTGGAGGAAAGGGGGAGGCTTGCAACCGAAGAACACCATCCCAACCGTGAAGCACGGGGGAGGCAGCATCATGTTGTGGGGGGCGCTTTGCTGCAGGAGGGACTGGTGCACTTCACAAAATAGATGGCATCATGAGGCAGGAAAATGAATGTGATATATTGAAGCAACATCTCAAGACATCAGTCAGGAAGTTAAAGCTTAGTCGCAAATGGGTCTTCCAAATGGACAATGACAAAGCATACTTCCAAAGTTATGGCAAAATGGCTTAAGGACAACAAAGTCAAGGTATTGGAGTGGCCATCACAGCCTGACCTCAATCCTATTGAACATTTGTGGCAGAACTGAAAACAGGTGTGCGAGCAAGGAGGCCTACAATCCTGACTCCAGTTACACCAGCTCTGTCAGGAGGAATGGGCCAAAATTCACCCAACTTATTGTGGGACGCTTGTGGAGGGTACCCGAAACGTTTGACCCAAGTTAAACAATTTAAAGGCAACGCTACCAAAATACTAATTGAGTGTATGTAAACTTCTGACCCACTGGGAATGTGATGAAATAATAAAAGCTGAAATAAATCATTCTCTCTACTATTATTCTGACATTTCACATTCTTAAATAAAAGTAGTGATCCTAAATGACCTAATTTTTACTAAGATTAAATGTCAGGAATTGTGAAAAACTGAGTTGAAATGTTGTATGTAACTTCCGACTACAACTATATTTAGATATAGTTTAGTTATCAAGTGTATATTTATGGTGTATACACAGGGCACATTTGTAAAAGAGACCTAGGTATGTCTTCCCTGTTAAATTAAACAAATAAAAACACACACCACACACAAACATCCTGGTGTGAAACAACGGACCTTAATCCGCTGTATTATATTATTTATTTATATTATATTTTATAGTATTACTGGAATATGACACGGTATCATTAACATATCTGATCATGCAAAACTCACAACCCTAACATTCCAGGTTTAGAATTAGTGTTTTATTCTTCTGTGTGTCTCTGACATCATAGTGGCTCTCTAACCAATCAAAAACCAGCATGTTGGCCAATCCCTGGTTCCTCATGTGTCTTGTGTCTCTAAAGACATTGGTCTGAAGGTGGGTCATGTTAGAGAGAGGTTAGTAGTTGTGATGTAGGACGACTCTGGCTATCTTATGGCTGCTCTGAATACAGCACTCACAACAAATATGTCGGTGCGAGAGCAGAGAACAGAGACCGGAGAGAGGAGAGAGAGAGACAGAGATAGAGAGAGAGACGGATAGAGAGAGATTGATATATATAATATCTAGAGAGAGAGAAGAGAGAGAGAGAGGAAGAGAGAGAGAGAGAGAGAGAGAGAGAGAAGAGAGAAGAGAGAGAGAGAGAAGAGAGAGAGAGAGAGAGAGAGAGAGAGAGAGAGAGAGAAAGAAGAGAAGAGGAGAGAGAGAGAGAGAGAGAGAGAGAGAGAGAGACGAGAGAGGGAAGAGTTAAGGAGTACTTCAGAAGCTGTTGTACAGTAACCTGACGAGGCTCAGTTGTATCAAACAGACAGAGCCAGAGGTTGAAACTCATAGAGATATCCCCTAGCTTCCCTGAGCTGTAGGAACTGTGAAGGCTCTGCTTATTGTACTTGGGCAGGACGTGGTAAACATGGCTATCGAAGACAGAGAGTGTGTGTGACTCAAAGAGGTTAAAGGGAGACAACCACACACCATGACCTGTTTGGTGTATACAGAAGAGAATGGATCAAATTGGATTGATTCTCCCAAAACGTGTACTGCGGCCAATACAAGGGTTAAGCTGGGAGAACGAGGTCAAGATGGGCCAAGCTCTTCTGAAGTGGCCGGAGGTGACTCATAGACAACAGTTGGGTTTGTGGAGGTACAGGAGACGAGGGAATAGTTCGGGGGTAGGATGCAAACAGAGAAGAGAGTGTGACGAGAGGACACACTGACCTTCCTAAGTGTCAGGGAAATGGAGTGAGAATGGATTGACAGACTAAGGCTGAGAAAAAGGGGCCACGTTCTGTGATCATACATCACGTACCCGTATGTGAACTGTTCTGGTAGAGCCACATCTGAGGTGTAATTGTCTCTTTCTCTCTCTCTCTCTCTCTCTCTCTCTCTCTCTCTCCTCTCTCTCTCTCTCTTCTCTCTCTCTCTCCCTCTCTCTCTCTCTCTCTCTCTCTCCTCTCTCTCTCTCTCTCTCTCTCTCTCTCTCTCTCTCTCTCTCTCCTCTCTCTCCCTCAGATGAACAACCAGGCTACATTTATGGGACGACGACTCACTTGAGGACAGTGTTCTTTCCTTTCTTTCTGTCTCTCTCCCTCACTTTTCTGGAGAGGAGGAAGAACCAGGGATAAAATCAATGAGTGGGACCCGGGAAGGAAAAGAAAATGAGAAGAGGAGAGGAGATGTGAGAGGAGAGGGGGAGAGGTAGTGGAGGAGATGAGGAGGGGGGAAAGGGGAGAGGTGTGGGAGGAGAATGAAGGAGGTGGGAAGGGGAGAGGAAGTGGAGGAAATGAGGAGAGGATAGTGGAGGAGAATGAGGACGGGGGAAGGGGAAGTAGTGGAGGAGCATGAGGAGGGGGAAAGGCCGATTAGTTGGAGGAGATTGAGGAGAAGGTAGTGGAGAGATGAGGAGAAGGTAGTGGAGGAAGTGATGAGTGGGAAGGGTAGAGGTAGTGGAGGAATTGAGAGGTGGAGGGAAGGTGGAGAGTAGGGGGGAGGAGAGGGATGGGAGTGGAGGGAGGAAGGAGAGTAGTGGAGGAGATGAGGAGGGGAGGGAAGGAGGGAAGGAGGAGTGAGGGAAGGTAGTGAGGAGATGAGTGAGAGGGGAGAGATGAGGAGGAGAAGGGGTATGCGAGTGAGGGGAGAGATTGAGGATGGGAGGGGGAAGGGGGGAAGGAGGAGAATGGAAAGTAGATAGGAGGAGTTGAGGAGGGGGAAGGGGGAGAGGTAGTGGAGGAGAAATGAGGGGAAGGGGAGAGTAGGGGGAGATGAGAGGGAGGGGGGCGGGGGGGAAGGGGAGAGCGTAGGGAGGGAAGGAGAGGAGGGAGGAGATGAGGGGGGACGAGTAGTGGAGGAGAATGAGGAGGGGGGAAGGGACGAGGTAGTGGAGAGCAGAGGAGGGGGGGAAGGGAGAGTAGTGGAGGAGATGAGGAGGGGGAAGGGGGAGAGGTAGGGAGGAATGAGGAGGGGGGAAGGGAGAGGAGTGGAGGAATGAGGAGAGAGGTAGTGGAGGAGATGAGAGGGGGAAGGGAAGGTAGTGGAGGAGATGAGGAGGCAAGGGAGAGTATGGAGGATTGGAGAAGTAATCTGCCCTTCTGAAAATACACTCCTCCTTGACCCACCTTATCACTCCTCAAACACCTCTAAAAACTCCCATCAATAAACTGACCCTCTAACCTCGTACCCTTTCTAAGCTGCCACAACTGATTAGCCCTAACCTAACCTTAACCCAATACCCTACCCATACAACGTAACTTACAACCCAATTATTCCCTTACCCTAAACCCCAACCCTAATCCTAACCCAACACTAAATCTAAACCCTATACTAATATAGAGCGTAGAGAAGAGAGCGAGATAGAGCGACGACGAGAGCGACGAGAAGAGGAAGAGAGAGTGAAGGAGAGAGAGAGAGAGATGAGAGAGAAGAAGAGAGAGAGAGAGAAGAGAGAGAGAGAGAAGAGACAGAGAGAGGAGAGGGAGAGAGCGGAGAGAGAGAGAGAGAGGAGGAGAGAGAGAGTGTGTGTAACTGTGAAGAGAGAGAGAGAGGCTGTGACCCAGTGTGTTTGGGTTTGCCTATATTTTGCTTTCTGCTGTTCATTAAAACACATATTCAAGTTGAGATTGAGGCAAGTTATGTAGAGTACATACACACTTCCAAGTCCCAACAACAATCGGTTGACAAAAGTTCATATAAATTTGTACAATATTCAAAGAGAAGGTATTTTGACATGTATACACTTTTTGAAGCCTTCATTGACCTCATGGGCCCATATGTGTGTTTCCCAGCTTTATAACCCTGGGGACCAGAACTATGTTGTTTTACCAGCTTCTCTGTCCTGTTTTCTCTCTCTCTCCTCTCTCTCTCTCTCTCTCTCTCCTCTCTCTCTCTCTTCTCTCTCCTCTCTCTCTCGTCTCTCTCTCTCTCTCTCCTCCTCTCTCTCTCTCTCTCTCTCTCGCTCATCTCTCTCTCTTCTCTCTCTCTCTCTCTCTCTCTCTCTCTCTCTCTTCTCTCTCTCTCGTCTCTCACTTCTCTCTATCTCTCTCTCTCTCTCGCTCTCTCTCTCTTCTCGTCTCTCTCTCTCTCTCTCTCTCTCTCTCTCTCTTCCTCTCGCCCATCTACACAGGTGCTAATGCAGATAGAATCGAGAAAATAGGAGGTTTTGGAATAGAACATCTCAAGAATTACAACAGAAATGACAACAAAAGCTGGATACCGATCCACCGACCAACAACAGAGAGGAGATACCATCTCCACGGACCAACAACATGGAGGGAGATACCATCTCCTTAACCTGCAATCAAAGCCAATCAAGATGAAATGTATTTGGAATTTTGTTCCAGCAATAAATAAAACTAAATGCAGATTTAAAACTAAAAGAACCTCAAGAGTTAGCCAATCCTGTGAACTGGTTAGGCAACTCAGGTGTCTACACTTCAACAGCAAAGTTAGATAAGACACAAGTTGATGAAGTAGGGCGTTGTAAACAAAACGGGAGTCATGTAGAGATCTACGGGTCTGTAGACTCACTGACATTTTCATCCTCTCCCTGTCCAAGTCTGTGATATCTACATGTTTCAAGCAGACCATCATAGTCCCTGTGCCCAATAACGCCAAGGTAACCTGCCTATATGATTACCGCCCCGTGACACTCACGTCTGTAGCCATGAAGTGCTTTGAAAGGCTGGTCATGGCTCACATCAACACCATTATCCCAGATACCCTAGATCCACTCCAATTTACATATCGCCCCAACAGATGCACAGATGATGCCATCTCTATTGCACTCCACACTGCCCTTTCCCACCTGGACAAAAGGAACACCTATGTGAGAATGCTGTTCATTGACTACAGCTCAGCGTTCAACACCATAGTGCCCTCCAAGCTCATCACTAAGCTAAGGACCCTGGGACTAAACACCACCCTCTGCAACTGGATCCTGGACTTCCTGACGGGCCGCCCCCAGGTGGTGAAGGTAGGCAACAACACAGGTGCCACGCTGATCCTCAACACTGGGGCCCCTCAGGGGTGCGTGCTCAGTCCCCTCCTGTACTCCCTGTTCACTCATGACTGCACGGCCAGGCACTACTCCAACACCATCATTATCAAGGCTCAGACTAAGACACAGATGCAGACACAGGAGGCAGATAGCACGAGTCTCAGAGCTCAAGGAAAAAGGTACATCAAGGCAGGCAAAGGGTCGTAWTCCAAATCAGAGTCAGGCAGGTACAGGACAGGTAATGGGAGACATCTGGTGGGGGGTGGAGACACCAGACAGGTGAAACAGATCAGGGGTGCTCAGTCCCCTCCTGTACTCCCTGTTCACCCACGGCTGCATGGCCAAGCACGACTCCAACACCATCAAAAAGTTTGCAGACGACACAATGCTCTGATCACCAACAACAATGAGACAGCCTATAGGGAGGAGGTCAGAGACCTGGCAGTGTGGTGCCAGGACAACAACCTCTCCCTCAACGTGATCAAGACAAAGAGGATGATTGTGGACTACAGGAAAAGGAGGGCAAAACACGCCCCCATTCACACCGACGGGGCTGTAGTGGAGCGGGTCGAGAGTTTCAAGTTCCTTGGTGTTCAAAAAATAATAATATATCACCAACAAGTTGAAAAGGTCCCAAAGTTGACATGTCAGAGCAAAAACCAAGTCATGAGGTCGAAATAATTGTCTGTACAGCTCAGAGACAGGATTGTGTCGAGGCACAGATCTGGGGAAGGGTACCAAAAAATGTCTGCAGCGTTGAAGGTCCCCAAGAACACAGTGGCCTCCATCATTCTTAAATGGAAGAAGTTTGGAACCACCAAGACTCTTCCTA
>NW_019947776.1:16688-20766 GCF_002910315.2 Salvelinus sp. IW2-2015
AGGGAGTACCAGCTTAAGTAACAGAAGCTATATACAGGGTGACGGAGTACCAGGGTAATACCATGGTATATACAGGTGCAGTAGACCAGGTAAAACATGCTATATACAGGGATACCAGTAATACATGCTATATACAGGGGTACCAGTAATAACATGGCTATAACAGGGAGTACCACGGTATAACAATGCTATATAAGGAGTACCAGGTAATAAACATGCGACTATACAGGGGTACCAAGGTAATAACATGGCATATACAGGCGAGTACCAGTGGTAATAGCAGTTATATACAGGAAGTACCAGGTAATAGCATGGTTATATACAGGGAGTACCAGTAATACCATGGCTATATACAGGGAAGTACCAGGTAATACCATGGCTAATACAGGAGTACCAGTATAGCATTGTATATACAGGAAGTACCAGGTAATAGCATGGTTATATACAGGAGTACCAGGTAATAGACATGGTTATATACAGGAAGTACCAGGAAAAAACATGGTTATATACAGGGAGTACCACTACCAGGTAATTACCATGGCTATATTACAGGGAGTACCAGGTAATAACATGGTATATATACAGGGAGTACCAGGTAATAACATGGTTATATACAGGAATTACCAAAAATAACCATGGGTATATACAGGGAGTACCAGGTCATAACATGGCTATATACAGGGATACCAGGTAATAACATGGTTATATACAGGAAGTACCCGTAATAACATGGTTATATACAGGAAGTACCACTACCAGGTAATAACATGGCTATATACAGGGAGTACCAGGTAATAGATGGTATATACAGGGAGTTACCAGGTAATAGCATGTTATATACAGGAGTACCAGGTAATATCATGGTTATATTACAGGGAGTACCAAGGTAATAACATGTCTATATACAGGGAGTACCAGGTAATACCATGGCTATAACAGGAGTACAGGTATATCATGGCATATACAGGAGTACCAGGTAATAGCATGCTATTATACAGGAAGTACCAGGTAATACCATGGCTTATATACAGGAAGTAACCAGGTAATACCATGGCTATATACAGAAGTACCAGGTAATACCATGGCTATATACAGGAATACCAGGTAATAGCATGTTATATACAGAAGTACCAGGTAATACCATGGCTATAACATGGATACCATTAGTACAATGGTTATTATCATGGATAACCATGTAGTAACATGGTTAATACAGGGAGTACCCGTAATATACCATGGCTATATACAGAAGTACCCGGTCATAACATGGCTATATACAGGAAGTACCAGTCATAACATGGCTATATACAGGAAGTACCAGGTCATAACATGGCTATTATTACAGAAGTACCCGGTAATACAAATGGCTATATACAGGGGACAGTACAGGTCATAACATGGCTATATACAGGAGTACCAGGTAATAGCATGGTTATATACAGGAAGTACCAGGTAATACCATGGCTATATACATGGATACCATGTAGTTAACATGGTTACCATAACATGGATACCATGTAGTTAACATGGCTATATACAGGAAGTACCCGTTTCAAACAGGCTATATACAGGAAGTACCCCGGTCATAAACATGGCTATATACAGGAGTACCCGGTCATAACAATGGCTATAATACAGGAAGTACCCGGTCATAACATGGCTATATACAGGAAGTAACCGCCGTCATACACCATGGGCTAATTATTTACAGGGAAAGTACCGGGTCATAACATGGCTATTAAGGAAGTACCCGGTCATAACATGGCTATATACAGGAGATGAGTACCATCATTATATACATGCATATATACAGGAAGTACCAGGTCATAACATGGCTATATACAGGAGTACCAGTGCATAACATGGCTATATATACAAGCGAGTACCCACAGTCATAACATGGTTAATACAGGAAGTACCCGGTCATAACATGGCTATATACAGGAAGTACGCCGTCATAACATGGCTATATACAGGAAGTACCAGGTCATAACATGGCTATATAACAGGGCACAACGGCCATCATAACATGGCTATATACAGGAAGAACCAGGTCATAACATGGCTATATACAGGAAGAACCAGGTCATAACATGGCTATATACAGGAAGTACCCGGTAATAACATGGCTATATACAGGAAGTACCCGGTAATAACATGGCTATATACAGGAAGTACCCGGTACAACCTGGTACTCCCTGCACAACAACTCAGTGTATATAGCCATGGTATCGTTCTCTCTCTGCATTGTTGTGAAGGGTCAGAAGTAAGCATTTCACTGTTTGTCACATGCTTCATAAACCAGCAGGTGTACACTAAGAACATTTGATTTGAACATTTGATTTGAGACAGATAGCGTCTGTGTGGTCTGTCACCGTGCGTCTCCATCACACAGCTGGGTAACTATGGAAACCCTTGACATCAGCACAACGGAGAGAGAAGAGAATTGCAGGGTCGTCGAGTATATACACACAATCAATCAATCGTAGCCCTCTGCAGTACAGGCACCAGGCCAACAGGGAGGGTCTCTAGTTACCAGGGAACCCCTCACAGGACAGAGACAGCCTCCATTAAACACATAACTAGACAGACTGGGACTGGAGCATGTTCATTCAGCACAGCTGTTATCACGGTACACTGATCCACTGAGGCAGAGACATATAGAGACATGATGCGACCAGCACAGCTCTGCTTGCTGTCGAGGGAGAGATCGAGTACAGGAGAGGAGAGAGAGCCGTCTGTCGTCAGAGGAGAGGGAGAGAGCCGTTTGTCGTCAGAGGAGAGAGAGAGAGACGTTTGTCGTCAGAGGAGAGAGAGCCGTCTGTCGTCAGAGGAGAGGGAGAGAGCCGTTTGTCGTTAGAGGAGAGGGAGAGAGCCGTTTGTCGTCAGAGGAGAGGGAGAGAGCCGTTTGTCGTCAGAGGAGAGGGAGAGAGCTGTTTGTCGTCAGAGGAGTTAGAGGAGAGGAGGAGAGAGAGCTGCAGTGGCAGGTATGGAACCAGATGAATTATACCCAGAGAGGAAGATGCTACAAACAGTCATTACAAACGGTGTGTGGACTGCTGTGTGCGTGAGAGAAGCACACAGACGATGGTACCCACCCTGTCATAAAACAAAGCCACGATGATAACTCAGAAGAGAGAACAGACCGAGGCAGCTGCTGCTACTATGTTGTACATGGGGGGGGCTTGGGGATCTCCATGGCAACTGGGGACATGAGTAGTAGTCATTCTGAACCCCGTCATACCGGAGGGGGCGGAGTGGCCTTCAAAACACCTGACTGACCCCAATTTCACAAAGACACTGACTGATATTGAAGCTCATTTGCATGTTGTCCTCACTTCAAATCAAAAAAAAGTTTATTGGTCGCATGCATAGTTTTGCAGCTGTTATGTTATGTTCCTAGCGCACACAACGCAGCAGTATCTAGAAATACATCATTCAAAAGAGTTTTAAAAAAGAACAAGAAATTAAGACATATCAGAACGAGCCCCGTCAGGGTCCAGAATATAAACCGGAACGAGCCCCGTCAGGGTCCAGAATATAAATCAGAACGAAGCCCCGTCAGGGTCCAGAATATAAATCAGAACGCAGCCCCGTCAGGGTCCAGAATATAATAGAACGAGCCCCGTGCAGGGTCCAAATATGAAATCATCAACGAGCCGTCAGGCGTCCAGAAATAACACAAACAATCAAGAACGAGCCCCATCAGGGTCCGACTATAAAATCAGAGAAGAGCCCCGTCAGGGTCCAGATAGAAATACGAATGGAAGTTATAAATGGTGAATTAAAAAACGCATACAAGTCTATAAATTCAATGAACACAAGACGAAGGCTCCAATTGATGTGCGCCCAAAGTCCCGAATATTTATGTAAATAAGTATGTTTTTTTTATTTGTAATTACATTTTCTAAAAAAAACTGTTTTTTCTTTTCATTATAGTATTGTGGTCTAGAATTGTGAGGAAAAACATGTATTTAAACCGCATTTTAGAATAAGGCTGTAACCTAACAAATGTGTGTGTGTGGGGGGGGGGGGGGGGGGGGGGGGGGGGTCCCAAGGCTGTATACCTAACAAGAAT
>NW_019947776.1:21030-22277 GCF_002910315.2 Salvelinus sp. IW2-2015
TAACCTAACAAAATGTGTGGGGGGGGGGCTGTGAAAAAGTATCTCCTGCCTTTCAAATGTTCTCTACTTCTGCATTTTTTTTATTTTTATCCTGAATGTTATCAAAATCTCCAAACCTAATATTAGATAAAGGGAACCTGAGTTTACAAATAACAACTAAATAATTATTTCAGAAACAAAGTTATGTAACATACATTGCCTGTGTGTGAAAAAGTAATGCCTTACAGTCAATAACTGGTTGTACCACCTTTAGCTGCGATGACTCCAACCAAACACTTCCTGTAGATGTTGATCCGTCTGTCACATCGCTGTGAAGGAATGTTGGCCCACTCTTCCATGCTTTAACTCAGCGACATTTGTGTGTTTTCATTTCAAGCATAAACTGCTCGTTTCAAGTCCTGCACCGATATCTCAACTGGGATTCGGTCTGGACTTTGACTAGGCCATTCCAAAACTTCCAATTAGTTGCTTTTTAACCATTTTCATGGAGACTTGAGTGTGTGTGTTTCAGATCATTGTCTTGCTGCATGACCCAGCTGCAACTTCAGCTACAGCTCAGAGACGGACGTTCTCCTGTAGAGTTCTCTGATACAGAGCAGAATTCATGGTTCCTTCTAAGGTAAGTCATCCAGGTCGTAAGGCAGCAAAACAACCCCAATCCATCACACTACCACCACCATGCTGACCCCAAACCATCACACTACCACCACCATGCTGACCCCAAACCATCACACTACCACCACCATGCTGACCCCAAACCATCACACTACCACCACCATGCTGGACCGTTGGTGTGAGGTTCTTACTGTGGAATGCAGGGTTTGGTTTTCACCGGACGTAAATGGGACCCATCTCATCCAACAAATTGACTCACCTGTCAATAGAACAATCTTCCAAGAGTCTTGATGATCTTCCTGGTGCTTCCTGGATGAGATGGGTCCCATTATGTCTGGCGAAAATGACAGCAGCTCTGTGTTTTCCTGGAAGCGGGAGAAGGTTTGTAGCTTGTCAGGAGCGAGGCGTCGGCGACGTGGATGGCTTTCCCTTTCTGAATCCGTGATTGTTTGGAGTCCTTTCCACATACGTCTCGTGTCTGAGCTGTTGAATTGCGACTCCAAATTGAAAGTTATACTTGGTGAGTGACCGCCAATATAATGTCCGAAAGTTATATTTGGTGAGTGACCGCCAATCTAATGTCCGAAAGTTATATTTGGTGAGTGACCGCCAATCTAATGTCCGAAAGTTAT
>NW_019947776.1:22372-36538 GCF_002910315.2 Salvelinus sp. IW2-2015
CTCCAATATAATGTCCGAAAGTTATACTTGGTGAGTGACCTCCAATATAATGTCCGAAAGTTATACTTGGTGAGTGACCTCCAATATAATGTCCGAAAGTTATACTTGGTGAGTGACCGCCAATCTAATGTCCGAAAGTTATACTTGGCGAGTGACCGCCAATCTAATGATTTCCGTATAACAGAGTACGTTACAGTCCCTGATGTCTCTCTGGAAAGAGATCCTCGCCCTGAGCTCCTCTACTTTATTGTCCAGGGACTGAACGATATTTCCAGCTGTAGGTAATAATAATGTGAGAAATAACACCAAAACAACAATATACTGCAAAATTGGCTTGGAGTTAGAAGCAGGGCAACCGTGTCTGTCGGCGCCGTCTTGTCACTTCTCTCTCCCTCCATGACTGCTCCTCTCCTCTCTTCAGAGAGAGGAGCAGTCGATGAGGGAGAGACGACAACTTGCACCAAAGGGTAAATTAGCTTTTAATATCCAATGGAGAAGAAAAGAAAAAAATGCCTCACCGCTTTTCCAAACACCTACCCCAGAATCATCCCAGACCTGTTGGTTAACACACCACCTAACCACTCCTTAGTCAGAGGAGTGACGACCACGGCACTGCAAAGTCTTCGTTTGAACAGAACTAGGGCTTCGGCTACCAGCCTAAGTGATATATCAATGCTTTTACAGAAGGAGCAGAGGACACCATACACAGATATTGTATGGAGGATACCTCATCTCCTTTCTACAGCCTACAGTAACTAGGTCATTGTTAAAAGACCCAGTATATCTCCATAGAAACAAGTGATCTTGTGACTTCCCCCTTGACAAAAGCATTATTAAGCCTCAGTATGACTCAGAGCAAAGCGCTACGAGTCCACGGACTACGCAATGCTGTGAATATCCAGGATAGGGCCCGGATTCATAAGGCATTTGTGATCTAGGGTCAGCTTTTGCCTTCTGATCATAATGAATAGGATTAAAATGGACAACAGGGGACCTGATCTGAGATCAGCGGCTCTGCAGTCCAATCCCAGGCTTTACGCTGGTGGTTGAGCAGACTAATCGGAGTCTGGTGATCTCTCTGTTGAAGACTCACGGTCATGGGGTGAGAGGTACCAGAAAGAGAGGGGGAGGTGGTTAACAGCAGATAGATGTGGCCTGGGAGAGGTCAGAAGAACTAGAAAGATACACCAGTGAGAGGAGGGAGATGCCATCAGTGTATATGGTGTAGTGGTGGCCTGGGAGAGGTCAGAACTAAAAGACAACTTCCTCCAAAAACAGACGGCTCAGTTTGGTATTTACCATTTTACTCAGGCACTTCAGGCTGGGCTCAGTCTAGTAACTGAGGAAAAGCCCTGTGCTTCGTATGCTTGGCCAGACAGACACCCAGCAGGCAAGCTGTGGTTAACACTCCCACCCACCTAATCAACTATGCTGTAACTTACAGCTACTCCGTCCGTCTCATGCTGGCTCGTCTCTAACAGTTAAAACAAAGGGTTCAAACACATTTGGAAAGATGGAATTGAATGACTTTTCCATTAATTAAACATGACTTAACTAAATTTCCATGACCAACAATTGTGAACATTCAATTGCCAAAACAAACTGTTAGGTCCACATTGGGTCGACCTCAATAGAAAAATAGGAAATGAATATGAAATAATATAATATTGACTTATTTTTCATCATCTCATCTCTACTCAGGCAGTAACAGTCAGACAAATTGTAACCTCCCCATACTGTACTGTCTGTAGCCCCCTGTCCGTAGTCCCCCTGTCCGTAGCCCCCTGCCCATAGCCCCCTTTGCCCGTAGTCCCCCTGTCCGTAGTTCCCCCTTGTCCGTAGTCCCCCTGCCCGTAGTTCCCCCTGGGTAGTTCCCCTTGTCCGTAGTCCCCCCCTGTACCGCCTCAGTCCCCCTGTCCGTAGTCCCCTGCCCGATAGCCCCCTGCCCGTAGTCCCCTGCCCGTAGTCCCCCTGTCCGTAGTCCCCCTGCCCGGAGCCCCGTCCTGTCCGGAGCCCCGCTGTCCGGAGTCCCCCTGTCCGTAGTCCCCCTGCCCGTATCCCCCCTCGCGCGGGTTACGCCCCCCTGTATCCCCCTGTCCGTAGCCCCCTTGGCCCGTAGTCCCCCTGTGCCGTGCCCCCTGTCCTTGGCCCCCTGGTCCGTAGTCCCCCTGTCCGTTAGTCCCCCTGCCCGTAGTCTCCCCCTGTCCGTAGCCCCCCTGGTCCCGTAGCCCCCTGCCTGTAGCCCCTCCTGTTAGCCCCCTGGCCGTAGTCCCCCTGGTAGTCCCCTGCCCGTAGTCCCTCCTGCTCCGTATAGCCCCCATGTCCGTAGCCCCCCTTCCCTCCCGTAGTCCCCCCTGTCCGTAGTCCCGCCTTGCCCGGTAGTCCCCTGTCCGTGAGCCCCCTGGCCCGTAGTTCCCCCTGTCCGTAGCCCCCAGCCCGTAGTCCCCCTGTCCGTAAGGCCCCCCTGTCCGTATGTCCCGCTGTGTCCGTATCCCCCTGTCCGTTAAGAGCCCCCCTGTGTAGCCCCCGTTAGATCCCCCTGTCCGTAAGTCCCCTGACCCGTAGTTCCCTCCTGTCCGTAGCCCCCATGCCCGTATAGTTTTCCCCGCTGTCGCTCGCCTCGTAGCCCGCTCCTTGTCGTATTGCCCCCCTGGTGTCCGTAGGTCCCCCTGTCCGTTGGCCCCCCTGTTTCCGTAGTCCCCCCCGGTCCGTGTAGTCCCCCTGTCCGTAGCCCCCTGTCCGTAGCCCCCTGTCCGTAGCCCCCCTGTCCGTAGTCCCCTGTCCCAGTAGTCCCCTGCTGTCTGGTTCCCCCTGTTCGCTGTCCCCTCTGTCGGTGTCCCTCCGTTGTCCCCTGCTTACGCCTCCCTTGCTCCGTGTCCCATGCCCGTCGGTCCCCTGTCCGTAAGTCCCCCTGCCGCGAGCCCCTCTGTCCGGAGCCCCTCTGTCCGGCAGCCCTCTTCTTCCCCGGAGTTCCCCTGTCGCCGTCAGTCATCCCCCTGACCATCTGTAGTCCCCTGCCCCGTAGCCCCCTGGAGTGAGTCCCCCCTGGTCCGTAGCCACCCTGTCCGTTCTAGTCCCCCTGTCCTTGGTCCCCCTGTGCCGGCAGTCCCCTCGTCCGTAGGCCCGCCCTGTCCGTAGCACCTCCCTGTCCGTTAGCCCCCCTAGCCCGTAGCCCCCTGCCCGTAAGCCCCCCGGTGTCCCTAGCCCCCTTGTGTAGCTCCCCCCTGCGTCCAAAGTTTCAGCCCCCTGTTCCGTAGCCCCCTGCCGCGTGTACCCTGTGTCCCCCCTGTCCGCGGTATGTCCCCATGCCGTCAAGCCCCCTGACCGTAAGCCCGTCGTAGCCCCCTTGCCCGTCAGTCCCCTGCCCGTTAGATCCCCTGTCCGTAGGCCCCCTGCCCCGAGGCCCCCTGTCCCGTATAAGTCCCCCTTGCCTGGCGTAGCCCCCCTTGCTCCGTAGCCCCCTGCTGCCGTACGCTCCCCTGCCCGTAGTCCCCTGCGGTCATCGTCCCCACTGCTCCGTTTAGCCCCTCTTCGCTCCCTCGTACC
Organism: Salvelinus sp. IW2-2015; assembly: GCF_002910315.2. NCBI lineage: Eukaryota > Metazoa > Chordata > Actinopteri > Salmoniformes > Salmonidae > Salvelinus > Salvelinus sp. IW2-2015. The sequence continues at coordinate 25,919 of NW_019947776.1, forward strand.
ACGATACCCCTCTCCGCTGAGTCCGCTATCCGTACCGCCGTATACGCCCCCTCTGTCCGATAGTCCCCCTGCCCGCTCAGCCCTCCCCTGTCCTGTCCGTAGCCCCGCTCCGTACCCCTTCCTAGTCCCCCTTGGTTGCCTGGCCGTCACCGCCCGAGTCCGGGTCCGTAGCCCCCTGCCGTAGTACCCCCTTGTCCGTAGTCCCCGTCGGTAGTCCCCCTGTCCGTGATCCTCACCGCTGTCCGTATCCCCACTGAGATCCTGTTAGATACCCCGCTGCCCGGTAGCCCCTCTGCTCCCGTAGTCCCTCTTGCCGTACGATACACCCCTGTCCGTTAGCCCCCTGTCCGTAGCCCCCTGCCCGTAGCCCCCTGTCCGTAGTCTGCCTAAGTATGCTGCAGAGCTGTCTGACTAAATCATTGTACTTGTTCTTCAAAGTAGATAAGGTATACTTTCACGAACTGTCTCTATCCCTCTCTCTTGTTGTGTTGCGTACATTCTTCTCTCACAAGGTAAATGCACTCTGTGTGTTTCTAGCCTACATTAGCAGGCGTAAAAGTGTATCCAACTCTGTCCAAACCAGAAAGAACAGTCGCAATGGATTATGGTCATTGTAGTTAATTACCACGTTTCTGCCTGAACTAGGTTGAATATTATTTTAATGAAAACTACAACTCCCTTCAGCCCAGCGTCCACATGGTTCAACTACAAATCAAATCAAGAACTAATGGTCAACTAGTTGTTTAATAACCAGAAGAAAAAAATATACATTTTGGTTAATCGCTCAGCACACGATTAAACAGACCAGTCAACACACACACACACACACAGCCTTTTCATGAGCCTCTGACCTAATCTGTTGCCATTTGGACAAACATGATTGAGGGTTTTAGCGAACTACCCCCTTGGCATCCACACCAGACCACAGCTACATCACAAGTAAATCCAGACTTCAAGTAGCCAAAATAGAAACATATGTATACCACTGATGATGTGGCACAGAAGAGACCTGTCACAGGCTGCACTAGTCTATAGTCCTCTAAACTAGTCTGTATACCACTGATGATGTGGCACAGAAGAGACCTGTCACAGGCTGCACTAGTCTATAGTCCTCTAAACTAGTCTGCATACCACTGATGATGTGGCACAGAAGAGACCTGCCATATTAACACACAGGCTAGCCTATAGCTCTCTTTGCTATAAGGGCGGCAGGTAGCCTAGTGGTTAGAGGGTTGGGCCAGTAACCAAAAGGTTGCTGGATCGAATCCCCGATCTGTCAAGGTACAAATCTGTCGTTCTGCCCCTGAACAAGGCAGTTAACCCATTGTCCCCCTGAACAAGGCAGTTAACCCACTGTTCCCCGGTAGACCGTCATTGTAAATAAGAATTTGTTCTTAACTGACTTGCCTAGTTAAATAAAAGGTTAAATAAAAAAGACAAACTAGACAGACTGAACCATCAGGCCTGTTATCAACCCATGTTTCATTATAGAGAATTCTGCAGAAGCAACGTTACGTATGATGTGACTGAAGTAGCCAAGCCGACGGGCCGTGCACCTAGGGGCAAGCCGACGGGCCGTGCACCTAGGGGCAAGCCGAAACAGATGTTTCCCCACAAATGTTTTCCTCGATCGGCTTAATCCTGTGATGAACGATCACCATTCTTATTCTCCTGAGTTGGTCTAATCTCCTACCGGGAAAAAAATCTACAAAGTAGACCATGTGGCTTACCGGAACCCAGTTAAGTAATGACCAGTGGCATAATGAATAACAGCAAACAGCCCATTAAGCCATTATACTACTGGTATCCATGTATATTACAGCCAATGCCTCTATATTAGGATAGTATACTGCAGTAGGGATTTTCCACATCTACAGAAGTATATTTCACGTATTATTCATTGACAGAAACCTACTTTTAAAAAGTCATACAACAAAAAACGATCAGGCTGCAACAGCTGTAACGTGAATTACAGTTTAATCACATATAAAAAGCATCTTGTGTCATACGAGTTGTGTTGTGGCCAGCTCTGGTCTGGGTCGCTAGCGTCGTAATGCCCTGGACCAGAGATATGCTGCTAGCTAGCTGCTAGCTAGCTGCTGCTGGACCTACCTGTAGCTCTGCTCCTTGTACTCGACAGTCCATGTACTTCTCCCAGGCAAAGGCCAGGTTAGCCAGGTGTGGATTGGCCATGTCCCCGGGCTGTAGGTCTACTCCAGGCAGCAGAACAAGGTGCGGTTGGGGACAGTGACTGACTCACTCCTCCTCATCGGAGGAAGTCAAATGTTAACCAGGACCAGCTCAGCTCAGTTCAACAGCCAGTTTATCCGAGTCACACATAATCCATGATGTCTGGCTGTAGCTCGATCAGCTGGTTCACACTGTCAGTGTTGCTTCCGTTTGTTGGTTCCTGCAGAAAACATCATAATAAAAACAAGTGTTGACACTTTTGCAAACATCTTGTTGGGTGTCTGTACAGAAAAAAGACTGTAGTTGGTAATCTGCTGGCTAGCATTATAATTAATCGAATATTAAGTCAATAAATAAATGACAATTTTTTAAAAATAATTTCCACTCTTCCCACACCATAAATAACTTAACGCTAGTTAGCATTGGCTCCCAAAACAACCTCTTAACTTATTTCATACTGGACACAGAGACATAAAAATGTTATGTGGGGAAGTAGATAAATGGCCACATTGCCAAAATCTCAAAGTATCCCTTTAACGTCCAAAAGCGTAAGTCGCATCACAGGCTCTCTTGGGGACTCTGCAAAGGCTACTGACGCGTTCAACACATCTGTGAACTCGGAAAATACGAGGTCAGAGCATGACATCAGTCAACTTCAGGTCGAAAAGTCAGAGCTCTACAATGGAGGCCCATTCAAATCGATTTTTCCCCAGTTCCCAGTTGTTTTGAACGTACTGAAGTCGGAGATTTCTCAGTTCCCAGTTGATTTGAATGCGGCATACATCACAACTGATTGCATGGTGTGACAACCGCTGGCTAGCAGCTGTCAATAGTTGCTAGCCTTAGATAGCATACTAGCGACATAGCTAGCTACGCTAACTTATTGTGTCTGGCAAGCAGCAATTGCACATTTCAAAATTAAAATCCTGGACAGTGCTTACTGTTTGAAAATGGGATGGCTACAAGGTAGAATTGCGGGCTCCAGTGATGGAAAAAGCCGCAAGGACCATTTCCCCGTAATAGACTGGCTCAGTTAGCTGTGTAGCTACTGCATTGCTAGCTAGAGCTGTCAAACTGAAACGTCCCGCATTTCCAACGACGCGTCTGCAGAACGAAACGATACCAAACCGTCCCGAAGCCGTTATAAAGCTTCAAACGATCACTCTTTCACTTTTACAAGCAGCTGAAAATGGCAAGTCACGTTAGCTAGCTATTCCCACATACCCGTTCGTTCCTATGAGAGTATCCAGGATGCTTTCCAAGCGGCAAACTATCCACCGTTGAGAATATCATACGGAATACACAAACCGAGGACGACAGCCGCCACGGATCTGTGGTCTAGTCGCCATTGGATAAAAAAAGAGGCTAAACCCCGCCCCATCAATCTATCGCTCTGACCGACCCGTCAATCATCGGACGTCATCAGTGTCCCCCTCTGGGGGCGGGGTCTCTAAAACAGCACAGTGACTGTACAAAGGGCACACAACGAGCAACCTATTTTCACGGGATGCAAAGGGAGAGAACATTTGAATGTTTTGAAGCACAGTTTTATACTAGACAGGAATTTGCCCTGAATTCACCGAAAAGAAATGCCTCACTACAAACACACGGTGTAATGGAGCCTTTTATTAATACACTGAGTGAGCTCTTTTAAAGGCCTTCTACAGTGATGTTGGTTTTTTCTTGTGTTGAGAAAAAAAACAGGATGCCACGCAAGGATGTGGGCAGAGGCAAGCACCAGCTAGCGAGATCCTATTGGCACGTTCTGGCATTTATTTGCATATTTCCTTTAGGGAACGCCTACACTGTGACGCGTGTGTGTGTGCAGTAACTCAACTCTCCCTTGCACTCCTGATCAACGCATTTTTTTTTTACTTTGGCAAAGAGTAAAGTCCACAACACGCAGTGCACTCTGTTTGTTACAGATTCTAGTTTTGTAAACAGAACATTGTATGGAGATCAAATGTTTCATCGATGAGAAAATTTGCAGAACGTCGGCCAAAATCCATCTCTCTCCGTCTTCTCCCACTGCAGGCCACAGGGCTTCCTCTCAGCACCATCAAATCAAATGATCTTGCCCGCATACACGTATTTAGCAGATGTTATTGCGGGTGTAGCGAAATGCTTTTGTTTCTAGCTCCGACAGTGCAGCAATATCTAACAATACACAACAATACACACGAATCTAAAAGTTAAAGAAACATAGAAATATTAGGAAGAGCAATGTTAGAGTCCGGAGTACACATTATAGAGTCCGGAGTACACATTATAGAGTCCGGAGTACACATTATAGAGTCCGGAGTACACATTATTAGAGTCCGGATACAACATTATAGAGTCCGGAGTACACATTATAGAGTCCGGGAAGTACACATTTATTAGAGTCCGTAACATAGACGGAGTAAGCAAGAGACCGGATACACATTATAGGAGTCCCGGGAGTACACATTATGAGAGTCCGGAGCTACACATTATAGAGTCCGGAGTACACATTATAGAGTCCGGAGTACACATTATAGAGTCCGGAGTACACATTATAGAGTCCGGAGTACACATTATAGTGTAAGTTATTCTCCAGACTCTGACATTACTCTTCCTAATATTTCCATATTTCTTAAATCAATTCTTCTTATTTCAATGTATATATATATATACACACACACTACCGTTTTTGAAAGAAAAGCACATTTTTTGTCCATTAATATAACATCAAATTGATCATAAATAGTGTAGACATTGATAATGTTGTAAATGACTATTGTAGCTGGAAACGGCTGATTTTTTATGGAATATCTACATAGTCGTACAGAGGCCCATTATCAGCAACCATCACTCCTGTGTTCCAATGGCACGTTGTGTTAGCTAATCCACTTAAAAGGCTAATTGATCATTTAAAAAACATTTTGCAATTATGTTAGCACTGCTGAAAACTGTTGTTCTGATTAAAGAAGCAATAAAACTGGCCTAATTGAGTATCTAGAGCATCAGCAATTGTGGGTTCGATTACAGGCTCAAAATGGCCAGAAACAAATAACTTTCTTCTGAAACTCATCAGTCTATTCTTGTTCTGAGAAATGAAGGCTATTCCATGCGAGAAATTGGCAAGAAACTGAAGATCTGGTACAACGCTGTGTACAACTCCCTTCACAGAACAGCGCAAACTGGCTCTAATCAGATTAGAAAGAGGAGTGGGAGGCCCCGGTGCACAACTGAGCAAGAAGACAAGTACATTAGCGTGTCTAGTTTGAGAAACAGACGCCTCACAAGTTCTCAACTGGCAGCTTCATTAAATAGTACCCACAAAACACCAGTCTCGACGTCAACAGTGAAGAGGCGACTCCGGGATGCTGGCCTTCTAGACAGAGTTCCTCTGTCCAGTCTCAACGTCAACAGTGAAGAGGTGACTCCGGGATGCTGGCCTTCTAGGCAGAGTTCCTCTGTCCAGTGTCTGTGTTCTTTTGCCCGTCTTAATCCTTTATTTTTATTGGCCAGTCTGAGATATGGCTTTTTCTTTGCAATTCTTTCACCCATTGACTTTTTCCACATTTTGTTACAACCTGAATTTAAAATGGATTCAATGGAGATTTTGTGCCACTGGCCTAGGAGTTAAGAAGTTAAACTTTGTTTAACAAATCACATAATAAGTGTCATGGACTCACTCTGTTTGCAATAATAGTGTTTAACGTGATTTTTGAATGACTACCTCATCTCTGTACCCCACAGATACAATTATCTGTAAGGTCCCTCAGTCGAGTAGTGAATTTCAAACACAGATTCAACCACAAAGACCAGGGAGGTTTTCCAATGCCTCGCAAAGAAGTGCACCTATTGGTAGATTCCTTTTGTAGTGCACTCATTTTGACCAGGACCCATAGAGCTCTAATTTAAAAGTAGTTCACTAAACAGTGAATAGGCGCTATTTGTGCGGCACTCTAAGGACTGGACGGGACGGTCTCCGTATCAGTTGGAAATACCTGTGTTCCGTTTCGTCAACAACGAGATGATGAAATAACTGTTTTTGTTGTTCGTTCTAGGCGGCATATAGACGTTCTTGTTTCTGATGTAAGACTACGTCATCTCATTTCAATGTCCATGAATGCGTAGCCTACGCTACACATAACGTGAATACTTTTAATTCTATCAACATTTCTGTGAGAATAGACCATATCGATTAATTATCAATTGGTATGAAGTTGAAGATATTTATCTTCCGAAAATGATATTATGGCAACCTCTGTAACATTAGTTCACTAACACTCGATAATATGGCAACATTCCCGTCGATATATGAATCGCAGGCAGCATTGGAAACTAAGTCAACATCGTCATCTAATGGCGTATTATAGCTGAACACACATTGGCCCATTGTAATACGTGATTGTATCCGGCTGACGCCAGGGGGCACCATAAATCCACGTAGAAGAAGGAGCCCTTGAAGAAAGAACACGTTTTGCTTCCACACCTCTGTGAAGTGTAGATGTACTGTATGTATATAGAACGTCTTTGTATTTAAAAGTATTTGTAAGTTATGTAGCTTTTTGTACCACTAAAACAAAAACATCTCACACATCTGTAAAACAAAAAAAACATTTATTTATTTTATTGAATAGCTGCACAGGATGGACAGTAAACTCCTCTCTGCCACTCCAGCAACGAATACAGTCGACTCTGTAACATACTTTTAAATGGGGGATGTGGGGGTGATCTGATGCCACACATTTCACAGAGCAAGGAGGGGAGTCGTAAACAAGCTAAGATGTATTTTGACCAACAACAGTTGGCTTGATATAATAATACTAACACACACAAAACAAAATCACATTGATTTTCCTTGAAATACTCTTAATAGCTCCATAGAACAATGTATTTATACTTCAAAAGTATTTATTTACAATTCTAAATAAAAATGTATGTGACTTTATAAACGGGATTAAGATTTTAAAAAATGAAATTAAAAAAACTACCTGGGATAAAAAAATTCAGTGATATAAAGACATAAAATGGTTTCAGTGGCGATGTTCAGAACAGCGACAGTCTAGATGTCATATTAATATAATCTATAGAAAGGGCCTGGTACCTCTAACCCTGGTAACCCTGGTAACCCTGGTACACTCGCAAAGGCTGCCAGCCCACACCATTATGACATCATTGACGTGAACGGTGAGGCCCGTTCTACGGTTTATATTTCTATGTTAGAGACTAGCGGCATCTAACTCCTCAGGGCACCAGAGAAGACATGAGGCTACGTATCTATGGTTACGTTCTCCGCCGACTACATCGTATTCTTTGTTGCATTGTATCAACCAACGGTTGTGTACTACATCACGGACTGCGCAGCCAGCCACCAGTTTGCTATATTACATCAGATTGCTGGTATATAAAGGGCTTTATAAAGTAAATGTTATTGATTGATTGATTGATTGGTTGATATATCAAATGATGTGGTTAGCAGATAAACTGTATGTTAATTAAACACACATCCAGATGTTGTGAGATCTGGCAGGCGTCTACAATGTAGTCAGCCTGGGATCAAATCAAGTCCAATTTGACTTGTCACATGCTTGGTAAACAACAGGTGTAGACTAACAGTGAAATGCTTTCTCAAGGTCCTTTTACAAAAATGCAGAGTTAAAGATAAGATAAAATACACATGATGTAGTCATTATTTCTGAGTGCCCTGTCTGTCTCTCCACCTCAACCTGCCCCCCTCCCTCTCCACCTCAATACCTACCCCCTCCCCCCTTCTGCCACTTCAAAACCTGCCCCACTCCCTCTCCACTTCAATCCCTGCCCCCCTCCCTCTCCACTTCATCCCTGCCCCCCTCCCTCTCCACTTCAAAACCTGCCCCCCTCCTCTCCACTTCAAAACCAGCCCCCCTCCCTCTCCACTTCAAAAACCTGCCCCTCCCTCTCCATTTCAAATCCTCGCCTCCCTCTCGCACTTCAAAACCTACCCCCCTCCCTCTCACTTCAAAAACCAGCCCCCTCCCTCTCCACTTCAAAACCTGCCCCCTCCCTCTCCAACAGCTGACGCCCAGTGCATTGTTGGGACACAGACAGGAGCGACCTCTGGGTGTGGCCAAACATAGGTGGGTGCATCCTCCGTTGTTCACCGCGCAGTAGTTTTTACCTGGTGGGAAGGAAAAGACAGACATTAGTTTACGCGCGCAGTAGTTTTTACCTGGTGGGAAGAGAAAAACAGACATTAGTTACGCGCGCAGTAGTTTTTAGCTGGTGGGAAAGAAAAACAGACATTAGTTACCACGCAGTGTTAATATGGAGCATTCCCACTGTAGCATCCTGTGTAGACTAGCATCCTGTGGTAGACTAGGGTCCTGTGGTAGACTAGGGTCCTGTGGTAGACTAGCATCCTGTGGTAGACTAGGCGTCCTGTGGTAGACTAGCATCCTGCGGTAGACTAGCGTCTGTGGTGGACTAGCGTCCTGCGGTAGACTAGATTCCTGCGGTAGACTAGCGTCCTGCGGTAGACTCGCGTCCTGCGGTAGACTAGGGTCCTGTGGTAGACTAAGGTCCTGTGGTAGACTAGCTCCTGTGGTAGACTAGCGTCCTGTGGTAGACTAACGTCCTGCGGTAGACTGCGTCCTGTGGTAGACTAGCGTCCTGGCGGTAGACTAGCGTCTGCGGTAGACTCAGCGTCCTGCGGTAGACTAGCGTCCTGCGGTAAACTCGCGTCCTGCGGTAGACTAGCGTCCTGCGGTAGACTTCGCCGCGCCTGCGGTAGACTAGGGTCCTGTGGTAGACTAGGGTCCTGTGGTAGACTAACGCCCTGCGGTAGACTCCGCGCCTGCAGTAGACTCGTGCCCTGCGGTAGACTCGCGCCCTGCGGTAGACTCGCGCCCTGCGGTAGACTAGGGTCCTGTGGTAGACTAACACCCTGCGGTAGACTAGGGTCCTGTGGTAGACTAGGGTCCGTGGTAGACTAGGGTACTGTGGTAGACTAGGGTCCTGTGGTAGACTAACGCCCTGCGGTAGACTCGCGCCCCTGAAGTAGACTCGCGCCCTGCAGTAGACCGCGCCCTGCGGTAGACTAGGGTCCTGTGGTAGACTAACACCCTGCGGTAGACTAGGGTCCTGTGGTAGAACTAGGGTCCTGTGGTAGACTAGCGCCCTGCGGTAGACTAGTGTCCTGGCGGTAGACTGCGCGCCCTGTGCGGTAGACTCGCGCCCTGCGGTAGACTAACGCCCTGCGTAGACTCGCGCTGCGGTAGACTCCGCGTCCTGCGGTAGACTCGGTCCTGCGGTAGACTAACTACGCCCTGTGGTAGACTAGCGTCCTGCGGTAGCCTCGCGTCCTGCAGTAGACTAACGCCCTATCGGTAGACTCGCGCCCTGCGGTAGGCTAGCGTCCTGCGGTAGACTAACGCCCTGTGGTGACTCGCGCCCTGCGGTAGACTAGCGTCCATGGGTAGACTAGCGTCCATGGGTAGACTAGCGTCCTGCGGTAGACTCGGCGTCCTGCGGTAGACTCGCGTGCCTCGGTAGACTAGGCGTCCTGCGGTAGACCCACGCCCTGCGGTAGACTCGCGCCCTGCGGTAGACCTGCGCCCTGCGGTAGACTCGCGCCCTGCGGTAGACTAACACCTGCGGTAGACTAGGGTCCTGTGGTAGACTAGGGTCCTGTGGTAGAACTAGCGGCCCTGCGGTAGACTAGCGTCCTGCGGTAGACTCGCGCCCTGCGGTAGACTAACGCCCTGCGGTAGACTCGCGCCCTGCGGTAGACTCGCGCCCTGCGGTAGAGACTCGCGTCCTGCGGTAGACTAACGCCCTGTGGTAGACTAGCGTCCTGCGGTAGACTCGCGTCCTGCAGTAGAACTACCGCCCTACGGTAGACTCGCGCCCTGCGGTAGAGCTAGCGTCCTGCGGTAGACTAACGCCCTGTGGTAGACTCGCGCCCTGCGGGTAGACTCGCGCCCTGAGGTAGACTCGCGTCCTGCGGTAGACTCGCGCCCTGCAGTAGACTCGTGCCCTGCGTTAGACTCGTGCCCTGCGGTAGACTCGCGCCCTGCGGTAGACTAGGGTCCTGTGGTAGACTAACACCCTGCGGTAGACTAGGGTCTGTGGGTAGACTAGGGTCCTGTGGTAGACTAGGGTACTGTGGTAGACTAGGGTCCTGTGGTAGACTAACGCCCTGCGGTAGACTCGCGCCCTGAAGTAGACTTGGCGCCTGCAGTAGACTCGCGCCCTGGCGGTAGACTAGGGTCCTGTGGTAGACTAACACCCTGCGGTAGAACTAGGGTCCTGTGGTAGACTAGCGCCCTGCGGTAGACTAGCGTCCTGCGGTAGAACTCGCCGCCCTGCGGTAGACTCGCGCCCTGCGGTAGACTCGCCCTGCGGTAGAAACTCAGCGTCCTCGGCGGTAGAACTCACGCGCCGCTGCGGGAGACTAGCGGTGCCTGCGGTAAAGAACTC
>NW_019947777.1:0-1992 GCF_002910315.2 Salvelinus sp. IW2-2015
TGATAGACAGAAGAAGAAGACGTCAGGGATAGAAGAGAGATGAGATTGACGAGATCAGGGAGTAAATGCAGAGAGAAGTCAGGGACAAAGAGAGAGAAGAGAAAGACCTTGCCCTCGCAGCAGCAGTTGGAAAAAGTACCCAATGGTTATACTTTAGTAAAAGTAAAGATATTTAATAGAAATGACACAAGGAAAAAGTCATCCCAGTTAACTTCTACTTGAGGTAAAAGTCAAAAATATCTGCTTTTAAAAGTACCTTAAGTACAGTGGTGGAAAAAACTACTCAATTATCATACTTGAGTAAAAGTACAAAGTAAACGTAAATGCTACGTATCAAAGGCTATATTAAGCAATACAAGACGGCACAATTTTGATTACATTTTTTATTTATGGACAGACAAGGAGCCAACACTCCAACCTCAGACACATCCTTGTGTTTAGTGAGTCCCCAGATCAGATCAGTAGGGATGACAACGCATTATAGTGATAGGTGCATGAATTGGACCATATTGCTGTCCTGGATATTCTAAATAAACAAGTACTTTTGAGTGTCAGGGAAAATATATGTAAAAAGTAKATTTTTTAAAGGAATGTAGTGAAGTAAAAGTAAAAGTTGTAAAAAATAWATATAAATACTAAAGTACAGATTCCCCAAAACACTTCTTACGTAGTACTTTTAAGTAGTATTTTTACTCAAGTACTTTACACCGCTGCCTTTGAGCTATAAAAAACAAGTTCCAAAACTTGTTGAGCTCTTGATTTTAGTCCAATCAATAGGCTATTGGTGGCTATGCAATGATTATCATATTCCATCTATGAGAATCCTACAATATCTAGGGGTGTGATGATATGCCTTGTATCCTCTGAAAATACAATGCCTTTTCTGAGGATGGTGCAAGACTTAAATCAGTCAAGCCTTGCTGCATTGAATCCGATCAGAGCATGAACTTTACTAAACCAAGTCTTTCAGATCTTTAATTCATTACTCTTATCTCCTTTCGCCAACTCGTTTCTCCGTCAGATATATCATAGTTACACCATAGACACATGGCATGCTTACGTCAATTACATCTTGGTAGGCCTAGCAATTGAGGTATGCAGTAAATTCTRTAGGTTTTTTTGGACCATGTGTTGCTGACTTTAAAATAACAATAAAAAAATATATCAGAATTCCATGGCCAGTACAAGCAGATACTATGATGTCCGTACTCCTCTTTGCAATGCAAATGTGTTTTGTATCACGTGTTCTCTTATCACAAGAGATTACCTAGATTATTAGCAGTCATATGCATATCATAGAGTGTACAGGGGAGGCTTGCTGAAACCCTCGGAAACAGAGCACAGCTCTACTGCGTTGGGAGTGCATGGCCTCTGTTTTTGTTCATTTATCTAATTCCTTCCAAGAAACCTGGCWTAAGCAAGGTTATATATTTAAATTCCATTACCCAAACTATATTTGAGCACCTTTGAAAGTACAGTACATCATCACTTCTAGAGTGTTGTCATATCAGCCAGGCAATGTTAAAAAAAAAAAAAAATGTTATCCTTTATTTAACTAGACAAGTTAGTTAAGAACAAATTCTTATTTTCAATGACGGCCTAGGAACAGTGGGTTAACTGCCTCGTTCAGTTGCAGAACGACATATTTTTACCTTGTCAGCTCGAGGATTCGATCTAGTAACCTTTCAGTTTCTGACCCAACGCTATAACCACTAGGCTACCTGCCGCCCCAATTGAGCGAAGAGAGTGAGATAATTGATCTGTCAAGGTAATGTGTGTGTGTGCGTGCGTCCATGTGAGGTGTTACTGTAGAAAGAAACAGGTTGCCCATCTCAAAACGTGACAGCAGTAATTAAGACAAAGCCCACGCAGACAGGTATTCTAGACGGGCTGTGGAGATGAATAAGTATGAAACAGTACATTTACATTTAAGTCATTACATTTAAGTCATTTAGCAGACGCTCTTATCCAGAGCGACTTACAAATTGGTGC
>NW_019947777.1:4823-8231 GCF_002910315.2 Salvelinus sp. IW2-2015
CTAGCAAGAATTCTTATTGACTAAAAATGATTAAAATGATACGAGTACTGCTAAGTAGGCTAGGCTGGCATTGGCTTGCGTTGTGACTTTGTAGGCTTAGCTGGCAGTGGGGCTGCCGTTGTTGACACTTACCACTAATCAAGTCGTTCCGGTTGAGTGTAATAGTTCTACAGTGCTGCTATCGGGGGCATAGGCTGGCTAGCTAGCGAGTGGTGATTACGTTACGTTGCGTTTGAAAAGAACGACAATAGGTGGCTAGCTAACTAGACAATCGCTCTAAGGACGTACACAAATTATCTTTGATACAAAAGACGGCTATTAGCTAGCTAGGGTAGCTAGGTCTACGAGTGCAAACAAATCAACCGTTGTACTGTAAATGAAAATGAAAATTGACAAATGTGATACTACCTTGTGGAGCGAAGGCGGAATGCTCGACCGGCGTTGTGAGTGCCGGAAGTTCTATCTGTTTAGACGTGGCTAAGCTTTGGCTAGCTAGCAGTGCTCCTACGGTTGAAGGACGACAAAATAGCTGCAGCTACCTCGTGTAAATTAAGATAATCACTCGTAAAAACTACACACTCTAAACTACCACAATTATCTTGGATACGAGACCGCAAAGACAACTATGTAGCCTAGCTAACACTACCACAATTCAAGTCGTTCAGCTTGAGTGTAATAGTTTCTACAGTGCTCTATTCTTGTTTAACGGGTGGAACGTTGGCTAGCTGGCTAGCGCTGCGGCAGATAGCAGTGTAGACTATGTTAGAGACGACGAAAATACGATAATTACGCAATGTATCTTTGATACAAAAAGACGGATATGTAGGCGAGCTAAGAAGGAGAAATGCTAAGATTAGACAATCAACCGTTGTTACTATAATGAAATGTTAATGAAATGCTAATTGAAAAGTTATACTACCTGCGGACCGAAGTGCGAAATGCGACCGCACGCTCCCAACCCGGAAGTAGTCCCTAGGGCCTTCAACTCAACTACTGCGATCGTCCAAGCCACGTCCCAACTATAGTTTGTTTCATTGTTCATTCTCTATCGTAGTACAGGGGACTGATTTAGATCGTGAGACTACCAGTTGGTGCAGATTAATTGTTCAGATAGACAGAAAACCAGCAGACTTCGGACCTCGTAGGGTAAGAGTTGAATACCCCTGCCCCTAGGGCATAGCTTCATCTCTACTACTGTTCATGAAGTAGGCCCTAGGGCATAGCTTCTATCTCTATACTTGTCATAAAGTAGGCACCTAGGGCATATTTCTATCTCTAGTACTGTTCATGAAGTAGAGGCCCGTAGGCATAGCTTCTATCTCTATTACTGTCATAAATGTAGGCCTAGGCTAGTTCTATCCTACTTATGTTAAAAGTAGGCCCTAGGGCATAGCTTTTATCTCTACTACTGTCATTAAAGTAGGCCCATGGCATAGCTTCTATCTCTATACTGCATAAGTTATGGGCCCTGGCCTAGGCATAGCTTTGTCTGTCTCTATACTTTCATGAAGTAGGCCCTAGGGCATAGCTTCTATCTCTATTACTGTTCATAAAGTAGGCCTAGGGCTAGCTTCTATCCTACTACTGTTCATGAAACGTATGAAGGCCCTAGGGCATAGCTTGCTATCTCTATTACTGGTTCAAAGTAGGCCCTAGGGCATATTCTATCGTACTACTACTGTTCATAAAGAGCCTAGGGCCCATAAGCTTCGTTATCTCTAACTGCTTCCATAAAGTAGGCCCTAGTAGGCATAGCTTCTATCTCTATACTGTTCATAAAAGTAGGCCCTAGGGCATAGCTTCTATCTCTACTACTGTTCATAAAGTAGCCTAGGCATAGCGCTTCTATATTCTACTTTACTTGTTCATAATGTAGGCCCTAGGCCTAGGCATAGTTCTATCTCTACTACTGCTTCATAAAGTAGGACCCTAGGGCATACTTCTATCTCTACTACTGTTTCATAAAGTAGGCCCTAGGCCTAGGGCAATAGCTTATATCTCTTACTTACGTTTCATAAAGTAGGCCCTAGGCATATTTTCTATCCTATTCACTGTTCATAAAGTAGACCTAGGCATATCGTCTATCTCTATTACTGTATTATAAAGTAGGCCCTAGGGCATAGCTTCTATCTCTACTACTGTTCATAAAGTAGGCTCTAGGGCATAGCTTCTATCTCTACTACTGTTCATAAAGTAGGCCCTAGGCCTAGGGCATAGCTTCTATCTATATTACTGTTCATAAAGTAGGCCCTAGGGCATAGCTTCTATCTCTACTACTGTTCATGAAGTAGGCCCTAGGGCATAGCTTCTATCTCTACTACTGTTCATAAAGTAGGCCTAGGGCATAGCTTCTATCTCTAATACTGTTCATAAAGTAGGCCCTAGGGCATAGCTTCTATCTCTATTACTGTTCATAAAGTAGGCCCTAGGGCATAGCTTCTATCTGATTTTTTTCTTGAGCGGATGGTCGGGGGGCCGGAACATAATTCCAAATTATTTGTAGATTGCAAATTGACCACAAGAAGCCCAAATATATATAAAAAACTAATGTTTACTTTTATTTAACTAGGCAACTCAGTTAAGAACAAATTATTATTTACAATGATGGCCTACACCGGCCGAACCCGGACGACGCTGGGCCAATTGTGCGCCGCCCTATGGGACTCCAAATCACAGCCGGTTGTGATACAGCCTGGATTCAAACCAGGGTGTCTGTAGTGATGCCTCATGCACTGAGATGCAGTGCCTTAGACGGTTGCACCATTCGGGAGACCCAAGATATAATGTTTGACTAAAATATAATAATTTCAAACCTTGCTTTCATTTGTATACGATCATGTCGTGTCTCTTTATTAAGTGTGGGAATACTTTGGAACAGATTTCTTGAATTAAAATCACTTGGAGCTGATTTCCTGGTGTTTTTTTAGAGTTGTTTATGTCCGACAATGAAAATCCTACACACAAAAATAGTAAAAAATTATGTTTGCCCTGAAAACTTGGGGGGCCAAATAAAACCACCTATTTTAGCCTGCAGGCTGCCAGTTGTGGAACCTTGCCCTAAGGCATAGCTTTGATCTATACTACTGTTTATGAAGTAGGCCATATGGAAATCTAGACTCACTCAAATTCGCATACTGCCCCTACAGATCCACAGATGACACAATTTCAATCGCACTCCACGCTGCCCTTTCCCATCCGGACAAAATAACATCTATGTGAGAATGCTATACATTGACTACAGCTCAGCGTTCAACACCATAGMGCCCTCAAAGCTCATCACTAAGCTTGGGACCCTGGGACTAAACACCTTCCTCTGCAACTGGATCCTGGACTTCCTGACGGGCCGCCCCCAGGTGGTAAGTGTAGGCAACAACACATCAATCAATCAATCAAATGTATTTATAAAGC
>NW_019947777.1:8556-9714 GCF_002910315.2 Salvelinus sp. IW2-2015
TCAGTCCCCTCCTGTACTCCCTGTTCACTCATGACTGCGTGGCCAAGTACGACTCCAACACCATCATCAAGTTTGCTGACGACACAACAGTGAAAGGCCTGATCACCAATAACGATGAGACAACCTATAGGGAGGAGATCAGAGACCTAGCAGTGTGGTGCCAGGACAACAACCTCTCCCTCAATGTGATCAAGACAAAGAAGCTGATTGTGGACTACAGGAAAAGGAGGGCCGAACAGGCCCCCATTACATTGATGGGACTGAAGTGAAGCTTGTCGAGAGTTTTCGAGTTCCTTGGTGTCCACATCACCAACAAARTATATTTTTCCAAACACACCAAGACAGTCATGAAGAGGGCACGACAACACCTTTTCCCCCTCAGGAGACTGTTAGAGCGTTAGATATTACTGCACGGTTGGAGCTAGGAACACAAGCATTTCGCTACACCCGCAATAACATCTGCTAAATATGTGTATTTGACCAATAAAATTAGATTTGATTTAGTTTTGAACTGTTGTATTCGGCTTTGTATTCGGCTTTGATCTATACTACTGTTCAATATGACAAATAGAATAGACTACTAGACAGACAGGTAGACATACAGTACCTAGTAACCTCAATAAGTCTACAGTTGTCGGATCTTAATTTGAGCCAGTTTCATACAGCAGGAAAATTATRCTGCAGCAACAGGAAATGTCAATTGTTATGTGAATTATAATTAATGGACAACCTTTTTTTTTGTAGCGGTTGGTAAATTTTTCAACCCTTACAAATTATAAACTTTAGACTTTAGAAACCTCTTTAAGTTCTCCTGCAACAGGGTGATCAAATTAAGATCCTACATCAGTTACAACTCATCCTGTCTACTCTCCTGCCTTTCAGAAGTAGTTTTTATTTGACCTGCTGTACAGTGCACAGCAGATAAGACTACTGTTTACTACTGTCTCCAAAATGATAAAACAAGGGCAACTAAGCAAAACAAACTAAAGATGATGCTGTTATGTGGCTCCATTATGCTGTTATGCTGTTATGTGACCCCATTATGTCAAGGCTTTGTGTAGAGGAGAGAGAGAATGAAAGATGTACACCATGCTCCATGCAGAACCCCTCATTTTGGAGGAACGGGAGCAGGAATGAGAGAGTGTGATGGGGGGGCTG
>NW_019947777.1:9739-19840 GCF_002910315.2 Salvelinus sp. IW2-2015
CTGCCGACGGGACTCGGGCGCTATATCGCAGAAATTTAATAATGGAAATTATCATGTCGGCCCGACCGACATCCCCGGACCTTTTTTTCCACACAACTAGGGGACGCGAACAATGCGAATCTCATACCTAGAGCGGAATAGAAGCTGATGCCCTAGGGGGCGCCAACTTTATTCTAACGGAGTATATATCGTGTTTCTGCAGAGCGGAGGCATTGAGAACTATAGCCGTAGGGGCCTACTTCTCGATATGCGAACGAGTTATTAAGAGATAGAAGCTGATGCCCTAGGCCTACTTTATGCAACAGTGATTCTATAGAGGATAGAAGCTCATGCCCTAGGGCAGGGGCCTCACGTTTCTCATGAACCGCGGGGAGTGAAGGCATAGAAGAAGAGATAGAAGCTATTGAGCCAGTGGAACTGAGGGTGGAACCCTACCTTTCTATATTGAACAGCTTATTAGAGAGAGAATCTAGAAAGCTATGCCCCGTTTGTGAGGAGAGACGAGACCCTACATGTATGATTGCGTAGACCAGACCAGACAGGAAAACACAGACAGACAGGATCAGGACTCTAACAGGACCACAGGATCAAGACATATACAGAGACAGACAGACAAGAAGCATAAGGAACAGCATATCGACCAAACCAGTACTAGCAGAGCAGACAGACAGACAGACAGACAGACCTCAGACATCATCACAGACAGACCACAGACAGACAGACAGACAGACAGGACAGACAGACAGACAGACAGACAGAACCCAGACAAGACAGATAAATAGATAGATGGGGATTGGGAGGGACGTGAAAGAGAAGTAGGAACCAGCAGTTACTGGCATTGTTCATCTTTGGAGAACTAGGCCATAAGCATCTAAGCTTTCATGCCCTTCTTCTTAGTTGGACCTTTTCTGTTATTCTTGTACAGGACGATTCTGTACATGAAAAAGTAATGATTAGATAGTAAAAGTCCTGTTTATTGGTCTCCTAGGCGGCACTAGGGTTTTGCCTACTTTCTATGAACCAGTAAGTTGTTACGTTAATTAATAGAGCTATGCCCTATACATAGCTTCCTACCCTATCTTTGCCTTTACAAATGTGAACTTTAGTACATGGTTTCATACCAGAGTCCAAGAATAAACAGTCCCGCACTTTATGGGCACTATACTGTCAGAAGAGAGAGATGGAGAAACATAGTAGAGAATGAGAATAACCGTATGACCCTTCAGGACCGTACTTGATAGAGAGCATGAGTGAAGCAGAGAGGTAATAGAGATTATAGAAAGACAATATGCACCTAGAGGCCTAGCTTATATGGACAGTAAGTAGAGAGAATAGGAAAGCTATGGCAGCACTAGAAGCCTTACTTTATAAACAGTTAAGTAGAGATAGAAGCTATGCCCTGAGAGAGACAGAAGAACGACCTCACTAGATAGTAATACATAGAGATAGGAGAAACAGAGGTAGAAAGAGATATGCCCTAGCCTACGATTAATACTAGTAGTAGAGAGAACTAAGCTATTGCACCCTTAGGAGGCACATAGGGACGACACTTTATGAACCCCAGCTAGTAGAGATAGAAGACTAGATGGCAGCCGATAGGGGAGGGACGAAGCGTAGAGGCCTAGACGTATTCATTCCCAGAAGTGAGTAAGACATGCAATATGCCTATAGTCTTCAGCGCCATGTCTGGGGCAGCCAGCCCCCCTGCCTACTTGTCATAGTGTCTGAGGCAAGCTTCTTATAGTAAGAAACAAGACGCTTATGCCGACTTCTACGGGTCTCCCTACCTTTAATGCTATTCTTCTATAATGCACAACACGTCCCGATAGAGCAGAAGAACCTAGAAGCTAGTGTCCCACAGAGAGTGAGAGCAGCTTTACTTTCATGAACAGACTGTGTGGGTAGAGTTATGGCAATTAGATATGTATAGCGTTGTGTCCCTTAGGGTCGTGTGCCTTAGCATTGTGCTGGATTAAACAGCAACAGCAGAGAGTGAGTAAACTACAAGAAATAACGATAAGCCTATGTGATGCTGCTAAGGAAGTGGTTTTGCTTTTGCTAATCGACTTGGCCTACTTTCTTACTCATTCATAAATAACGAGTTGAGCTAGTACTCACACCTACTGATAGCTTAAAATTCGTCTAGTCCTCAGCGAGGGTGGATATGCTACACTTATTGAACTCCTCAACTGGATAGACAGTCTATGGTTCTGAAGCCATACTGTTAGAGATAAGTACAAATGCCTTTATACTCCTACTGTGTTGTATTGTTAAATCTTTGATTCTTCTTTTATCCCCCTTATTCCATTTGCATACGATGAAAGAAAATTCTGTAAGTTGACTTACATGTCAAAAGCATTATTGCCTCTCACTCAGCGAGTCCATATCTCCTTTTCACACACAAGAAATATGCAGAGAATGTATACAAGAATTAAAATAGAGATTCTAATAACTGAGCTATGCCCTAGGTGACGACGTGTAACTCACTCTAGGCGATACTTCCCAATTACCATGAACGAGTACTAGAGATAGAAGCCCTATGGCCGCCTAGGCCTATGTCCGCGAGCGCTTCTGAACGTTTAAGAGCGTTTACACACGGCCACATGGTCAAGTAAGTGAGAAAAGATAACGACATTGTCCAATTCCTATGCCATAGGGCCTACTTTAATGACTGATAGTCACGTCAAGTCATTAGGAAGAAGTCTAATGCGCTAGGTTCCTACTATTGGACTCTTCCTCGTCAGGGAAGCCTTAACTGGCTAGCAATGTCTACTGAATGAACCCATTACATATAGACGATGATAACTGAGGCTCATAACTTTCTCCCTTAAACACGTAAGCTGAGGCAAGTCAGTCAAGACTACATCGCTTATTTACAATGCGTATATCTGCAATCAACGCTACGTGAGAAAACTAGAGATAGGCGTTAACGCCCTCTTAGGGTTCAGCCCCTACTTGCGCTCTGAGAACAAAGATCAAGGATACTGAGTGATTTACGAAGCCTGTCATGCGCCCCTAGGGATTACGACTACTTTCTCAGCAACCAGACCAACGCTCTAATGCCACATGAGAATAGAGATGACAGTACAGCTCACACTGCCCTCAAGGGTCCCTTAATGCTACCGGCACCAAATAGAGGAAATGTGTCCTCTATGTATACTGTTTTAGATATGTTAGATTAGCTAGTAACGGTCTGTATGCCCCTAGGCCTACTTCTCGACTAATAGAATAGATATCAGTAGGTCAACGACTAGAAGCTATGCCTGCACTAATGGTTTATGTGTGATGGCGGCAGTGTTTCTCTCTACTTTCGTGAGATGAAAGCACATACGAATAGACATTCGAATCAAGTAACATGCTATGCACTTCAGGGCATCCCTACTTCATGAACAGTAATTACGAAGAATCAATCAAAGCTATGCCCTCAAGGGTTCCCACTACAATTCCACACTTGTCTCACAATGAAACAGCTAGTTAGAGATAGAAAATACTGCCCCTCAGGGGTCTGACTTTGGAAGCTCATTTCAATTGAACCAGCTTAATAGAGAGATTCGAATGCTATGCACACCTATGCGGACGCCATGACTGTCGCTCACAGCCAAGCCACTCTAGTAAAGATAAAAGCAAAGTGCCCTAGGTAGCAAGGGGAATCAAACCATACACCTCTATCTCTCTACGAAGTCCGATACAGTCTGCAGGTTATCCAGTTTCTCACTGCTCATTCTTAGTAGCTGTTGAATGTATTGAACTCCATGGTGCCAATCATGGTCTGGAAGCCATTCAGTCATTTATTACTTGGTTGTATTTTAAATTGATTTCTTAGCCCCTTATTCATTTGCTAGGAGGTTGATGCTCTTCTATATTGTGTCACTCCATAATCTCTCCACACAGAAATATGCAGAAGTTAAGATAAGATCGATTGTGAGAGGTATAAGGGATACTTTCCAATTCCGGTGATGCCCAGTGTTCTGAAGTTAAGGGTCAGGTCACATGGTCAGGGAAGGAACACTTTCCAATTCCGGTGATGCCCAGTGTTCTGAAGTTAAGGGTCAGGACTTCCTGGTCAGGGAAGCCTACTGGCTCTAGCAATGGTAGATAGCCTCATAAGCTAACTGGGACATATTTTTTAACCTAACTAGGCAAGTCAGTTAAGAACAAATTCTTATTTACAATGACGTTCTACCGGGGAACAGTGGGTTAACTGCCTTGTTCAGGGGTAGAACAACAGATGTTTACCTTGTCAGCTCGGGGATTCGATCCAGCAACCAGCCCAACGCTCTAACCACTAGGCTACCTGCCACCCCAGTTTATGAGGCACCAAATAGAAGGAAATGTGTCCTCTGTTTGTTTTAATGTTTTGCTACGTGTTCACTAATGAATTGGACCCTGAATGTTGATGTGTGTGGGCAGTGTTTCTCTGAGGCCATCATCATCATCATCATCATCATCATCATCATCATCATCATCACTTCATAACCGTCAGGATGAGTCACTCATTAGAATCTATCCAGAGACTCACCAAGCACCAGAAAGGAAAAGAACACATCTTACACCAGTCACTTTTCATGGCTGTTGCCGTGGCGAGATACAAAAGTATAGGATGCCCAACACACACACCCAAGCATGCACACGCACACACGCACACACACACACACACACTCAAAGAAGGATGAAAGGCTATAAGATGAGGAAAATAAGAAGAAACCGCTCAAAGAGGGGCTGTCTCTATGACCTAGTTACAATGACGCCATTTTGTTCTGTCTCATAACGATACTGTTCTTTCCATTTCAATGGTGATGGGATATCACTTAGGGTGCTATCTACAATGATAACATATTGAACCGTTCAGATAATGACTATGTACCCCCTGTCCCTGTTCCAGCTTTTAATAGACACCTTAGTGAAGACATAAGTTATCCGATGAATCATCGTTTAGGTACTTGAAGCTACTCATAATCCAGTGTTTTGAGAAGGAAAGCAAACTCCCCAGCGGGCAAAACGGGTTGCAATGACGTCATTATGGCGTCGCCATCATTGTACTGTAATAGTGTTAACCCGCCTCAGGAGGCTGAAAAGATTTGGCATGGGCCCTCATATGGGCTCAAAAAGGTATACAGCGGCACCATTGAGAGCATCTTGACTGGCTGCATCACCGTATGGCAAATGCTTGGAATCCGTCCACAAGGCGCAACAGAGGGTAATGCATACTGGGGCCRGAGCTCCCTCCCATCCAAGACCTCTACACCAGGCGGTGTCAGAGGAAGGCCTTAAAAATAGTCTAATAATCAAGCCACCCAAAGTCATAGACTGTTCTCTCTGCTACCGCACGGCKAGCYGTACCAATGTACCAAGTCTGGAACCAWTAGGACCCTGAACAGCTTCTACACCCAAGCCATAAAACTGCTAAATAGTTTGTCCGGGTAACTATTGGTTAACTATTTAACTATCTGCATTGACCCTTTTTGCACAAACTGTTTRGACTCATCACATACACTGCTGCTACTGATTATTATTGTGTATTTATTATTACTTTRATTATTACGTGTTTTACTTTTCTATTATTTCTCTATTTTCTTTCCCTCTGAATTTTTGGGAAGGGCCTGTAAGTAAGCATTTCACTGTTAGGTCTACACCTGTTGTTTACGAAGCATGTGACAAATAACATTTTTATTTTATTTTAACCATTTAGTTGCCTTGTTTTTTCTAGCATTGTTTTTTTTCTTTCTTTTTAACCAGCAAATGCCTGTCAGCTTTAACCTTAACTAGTATCTTAATTCAGTGCACGTCATTGTACAGCGCTGTGTGTCAGAGTTTATTGAACCATGTACTGTAATAGTTGTTTCTGGTCTGACTCATCCTGTTCTAACTGGTCCAGTCTTCTACAGGTCTGACTCATCCTGTTCTATCTGGTCCAGTCTTCTACAGGTCTGACTCATCCTGGTTCTAACTGGTCGCCGTCTTCTACAGTCGTGACTCAATCACCTGTTCTAACTGGGTCCAGTTCTTTTCTACAGGTCTGACTCAATTCTGTTCTAACGATCATTCAGATTCAATTTACTCAATCAACATTCCTTAACAAATAGTCAAAGTAATACAAGAATAAATATAACCAGTATACAAATTTCCAACGATATAACCCAATATACCATGAATTTTAATATCAATATACGCAGAAATATATACCAGTATACCAGTATACCAGAATATATCCATATAAGAATATATACCAATACACAGAATATATACCAGTACACCAAGAAATATATCCAGATATACCAGATTATATACCCCAGTATACCAGAATATATAACCAGTAATTACCAGAATATATACCATATACCAGAATATATACCAGATATATATACCAAGTATACCAGAATATATATATCCAGAATATTATCCAGTATCACCAGAATATATACCAGTATACCAGAATATTACATATACCAGATATACATATACCAGAATTATACCAGATATACCAGAAATCATACCATATACCAGAATATATACCGCAATAATACAGAATATATACCAAATACTACCAGAATATATACCAGTATACCAGAATATATAACCCAGTACACCAGAATATATACCAATATACCAGAATAATATACAGCACAGTATACCAAGAATATATACCAATATACCAGATATATACCAGATACCAGAATATATACCAATATACAGAATATATACCAGTATACCAGAATATATACAGTACACCAGAATATATACCAATATACCAGAATATATACCAGTTATACCAGAATATATACCAAGATACCAGAAATATATACCAGTACAGTGATCTCCCACTTCGGCGTCACTTATCGGCGGATTCGCTATTTCGCGGGATCTTTCCATAAATGCATTTTTTTTTTTTTTTGGTGCATCTGTGCGTCTGGCATTTCGTGATTCGCTAAAAACTCACTCCGCTTCTTGTATCAAACATGCTACGAATTGTGCTATCATGTCTGTTCTCGTGCACGTTATATGTGTACGTACATAAAACAGCCTTTGGCAACTTTACCAGTTAAAGTTTGGCCAATTAATCTTGTATTTCGAACATCTCCTAAACCATAATAACCCCCTGCAGAGCGCAGTTGCAGGATGCAGCGGCCCGTTGAAGCCGCCAGTGAAACGGCCTACACGAAGTTTTATGATTTTTGGTATTTTTTATTTTATTTTTAGTCACTGTATTTGTAATAAAGCATGTAATTAGCTTGCTAATTGTTAAAAAAAAAAAAAATAGTTTTCTATTCGCGGGATTCACTTATCGCCAGGGTCATTTTTCGGAACGTAAACTCCGCGATAAACGAGGGATTACTGTATAGCAGAATATATACCAGTATACCAGAATATATACCAATATACCAGAATATATACCAGTATACCAGAATATATATCAATATACCAGAATATATACCAGTATACCAGAATATATACCTGTGCAGAATATATTTTCTAAGAGGTTTACAGTGCCTTCAGAAATACTTTTTTCTACATTTTAGTTGTGTTACAGTCTGCACTTAAAATGGGTTAAATTGAGGTTTTGTGACACACAATAACCCATAATTAATATTTGTCAAAGTGGACTTGTGTTTTTAGAAATGTAGAAATGATTTAAAAATGAAAGGCTGAAATGTCTTGTGTCAATAACTATTCAACACATTTGTTATGGAAATCTAAATAAGTTCAGGAGTAAAAATGTGATTAACAAGTCATATAATACGTTGCGTGGACTCACTCTGTGTGCAATAATAGTGTTTAAGATGGTTTTTTTTATGACTACCTCATCTCTGTACCCCCACATACAATTATCTGTTAGGTCCCTCAGTCAAGTAGTGCATTTCAAACACAGATTCAACCACAAAGACCAGGGAGGATTTGGAATGCTTTGCAAAGAAGGGTGTATCAATACACCCAGTCACTACAAAGATACAGACGTCCTTCCTAACTCAGTTGCCGGAGAGGAAGGAAACCGCTCAGTGATTTCACCATGAGGCCAATGGTGACTTTAAAACAACTTAATATCTGTGATAGGAGAAAAATGAGGATGGATCAACAACATTGTTACTCCACAATACTAAGCTAAATGACAGAGTGAAAAGAAGGAAACCTGCACAGAATAAAACATATTCAAAAACATGCATCCTGTTTGGAATAAGACACTAAAGTAATACAGCAAAAAATGTGGCAAAGCAATTAACTTTATGTCCTGAATACAAAGCATTATGTTTGGGACAAATCCAAAACAACACATCACTGAGTGTCACTCTTCATATTTTCAAGCATGGTGGTGGCTGCATCATGTTATGGGTATGCTTGTCATCAGCAATGACTAGGGATTTTTGGGGGGTGGGGTAAAGAGAAAAGGAATAGAGCGAAGCACAGGCAAAATCCTAGAGGAAAACCTGGTTCAGTCTGCTTTTCAACAGACACTGGGAAACAAATTCACCTTTCAGAAGACAATAATCTAAAACACAAGGCATTGAATGTTCCTGAGTAGCTGAGTTACAGTTTTGATGTAAATCGTCTTGAAAATCTATGGCAAGAATTGAAAATGGCTGTCTAGCACTGACAAACAACCAACTTGACAGAGTTTGAAAAATTTTAAGAAGAATAATGTGCAAATATTGTACAATCCAGGTGTACAAAGCTCTTAGAGACTTAATAAGAAAGACTGACAGCTGTAATCKCTGCCAAAGGTGATTCGAACCTGTTTTGAGTCAGGGGTGTGAATACTTATGTAAATTAAATATTTCTGTATTTCGTTTTCAATATATTTGCTAGCATTTCTAAAAACATGCTTTCACTTTGTCATTATGGGGTATTGTGTGTAGATGGGTGAGGGGAAAAAAATTTAATCCGTTTTGAATTTAGCCTGTAACAACAAAATGTTAAATAAGTCAAGGGGTCTGAATACTTTCTGAAGACACTGTATATACATAATGCCCAACATCAATCAAATCAAATGGTATTGGTCAAATACTGTCACGCCCTTACCATAGAGAGCTGTTTATTCTCTATGGTGGTTGGGGCGTGACAATGACTAGGGTGGGTCATCTAGGTGTTTAATCATCTATGTTTGCCTGGTATGTTTCCCAATCAGAGGCAGCTGTTTATCGCTGTCTCTGATTGGGGATCATATTTAGGCAGCATTCCCCTTTGTGCTTTGTGGGATCTTGTCTATGTCTAGTTGCCTGCGAGCATTATTATAGCGTCACGTTTCTTTGTTATTTTTGTTTGTGAGTTTCATCAGAATAAAACATGTGGAACTCTATGCACGCTGCGCCTTGGTCTACTCATTTCGACCAGCGTGACACATACACGTGATTAGCAGATGTTATTGTGGGTGTAGCGAAATGTTTGTGCTTCTAACTCCGACAGTGCAGTAAATATCTAACAAGTAATATCTAACAAATTACATAACATATACCCAATACACACAAATCTAAAGTAGGAATGAATTATTAAGACTATATACATATGGACGAGCGAACATGGGCACTATAGCTGAATCGACTGACGTCTAAAATGATTGAAATGCATAGTACAATACTACACAGTCCAATGTAGCCTGTCATGTTTGAGAAGAGCTCACCCTTGTGTAGAATATTGCTGGACAATGTAGAAAGTAAGTATCACATTTAGTAGAAAGTATCATAGCTACTGTCAATATTTTGTAAAATAATATTCTAGTCTTGGAAGGATGTCATCCCCTCATTACACAATAATGACCTAATTCAACATTCATTTGTGGACCTCATTTATATTGATGACTTGAAGAGTGCTGTAGCAGAGACAAAAGAGTGCCATGTGCAGGCTGTTATGCATTACTCTTGGCTGGCTGGGTGGATGGGGACAGCGATGGGGCTGGGTGGATGGGGTCAGGGATGGGGGTGGGTAAGATGGGGACAGCGATGGGGCTGGGTGGATGGGGACAGGGATTTAGCTGGGTAAGATGGGGACTGCGATGGAGCTGGGTGGATGGGGTCAGGGATTTAGCTGGGTAAGATGGGGACAGTGATGGAGCTGGGTAAGATGGGGACAGGGATGGAGCTGGGTAAGATGGGGACAGGGATGGAGCTGGGT
>NW_019947778.1:0-19838 GCF_002910315.2 Salvelinus sp. IW2-2015
CCCTAGAACTAGAGGACTAGAGGCTGTAAAGCATAGACTAGTTGAGTGACTATGTACGGTTTGTAACCCTATTGGTCTAGTGAGGACTGAGCCTGTAACCTAGACTAGCGGCCTGTGACACACACATAGACTACGAGTCCTGTTACATAGACTAGAGACTAGCCGGCCTGTTACCCATAGACTCAGAGGACTAGAGGCTGTAACCCTACACTAGAAGGCTGTTACCATAGACTCAGAGGCCTAGAGCTGTAACGCTACGACTAGAGGACTAGCGGCTGTTACCCAATAAGACCAGAGGACTAGAGGCTGTAACCACTAAGACTAGAGGCTCGAGCGCTGTTTACCATAGACCTAGAGGCTATGACGGCTGTTACCATAGACTAAGAGGACTACGAGGCTGTTACCATAGACTTAAGGACTAGAGGCTGTTACCATACGACTAGAGGATGAAGGCTGTAACCCTAGAGCTAGAGGCTGTTACATAGACTCGAGCGACTAGAGGCTGTAGCCTAGACTAAGAGGACAGAGGCTGTTACATCAGACTAGAGGGACTAGGGGCTGTTACGCATCAGACTAGACGGACCTAGAGGCTGTTCACCAATAGACTAAGAGGACTAGAAGCTGTAACCATCGACTACGAGGACTACGAGGCTTGGTTACCATAGACTAGAGGACTAGAGGCTGTTACCATAGACTAGAGACAATGGCTGTTACCATCAGACTAGAGGACTAGAGGCTGTAACATAGACCTAAGCGAGTAGAGGCTGTTGACATTCAGACTAGAGGATAGAGGCTGGTACCCGCTAGACTATAGGACTACAGGCTGTTACCATAGACTCGAGGCTCATCTAACCATACGACTAGAGGACTAGACGGCTTGACCCTAGACTAGAGGCTGTGACTAGACTAGAGGCCTGTGACCTAGACTAGAGGCTGTGACCTAAGACTAGAGGCCTGTTACGCATCAGACTAGAGGCCTGTTACCATATGACTAGACGGCTATTCACCATACGGACTAGAGGCTGTACTAGACCTAGCAGGCTGTTACCTAGACTATAGAGCTGTTACCATAGACAGAGGACTAGAGGCTTGTAACCAATAGACTAGAGGCTGCTTACCATAGACCCTAGAGGCTGTTACCCTAGACTAGAGGCCTGTTACCATAGACCTAGAAGGCTGTTCAACCATAGACTAGAGGCTGTTACCATAGCACTCGAGGACTCAGAGGCTGTTACCATAGAATTAGAGGCTGCTTACCATATGACCGTAAGGTGTAACCCTAGACTAGAGTGCGGTTTGTTCGATCCTTTTGTTTGGTTTGTGTTCGTTCTAGACGAGATGTGTCTTGTAGTGTACTTGTTTTGGATCTAGAGGCTCCGTGTTAACTGTCCTACGTACTAGACGGCGGTAGGTACCCTTAGTACTAGAGGCCCTGTTACATAGACTTGTAGATAGGATCTCAGACGCTTGTTACTCGTGCTGAGTTGAGATTGAGCGATTTAATGAGGTCTCGGTTACCTCTCCGGTTTTGCTTGCGATATTATCGGTAGGCTTGCGGACCTCGTTGTATTAGCGAGGCTAGAGGGGCTGGTTTAATCTCCTGATGTATTCTAGTCTTGGGACTCAGGGTTATGCGCTGTTTAACCATAGACTAGAGGCTTGTTGAGTCGCGGTTCTTGTTTTTTCGTTCCGGTTTATCCGGAGACTGAGGATGGCTCTGTTAGGCTCTTAGGTACGTTCGGATAGAGCTGTTACCAGCGGTTCGTTTCGGTAATAGGGATGCAGACGGCGTGGTATACTCGGCTATGAGCTTGAGGCGAGGAGCCTACAGGTCGGGTTCGGCTTCGGCGGTTTGGACCAGCGCGGGAGGGAGACTACCGAGCAGCTCGTTACCCTGATTGCCAGCACTTCTCCGCCAGGCTGACTGAGACTTCTACCGAGGCGTAGTATGGTCACTAGAGGCTGTCCAGGGACCGCCATAGCAGACTCAGCAGGCACTTAGACGGCTGGTTACCTATCTCACTTTGTACCCTAGACGTTTGTCCGCTTGTAACCCCTCACAAGACCCTAGAGAACTCCGGTCGGAGGCTGCTCTACCTTTACCCGTCATGGGGCTGTGTTTTTGGTGTCTCTTCATCGACTCGTAGAGGTCTGCTAAACCTCCTGGAGACTTCGCGCTGAACTTACATCGTGGATTCTAGTGTCTACAGCGCTGTTCTACCGGTTCAATGGAGTTCGGGATTCCTCATGAGACTAGAGCCGCTGTTTGGGTATTCCGGCGGGTGGTTCTTCCTGGGTTCGGTTCGTTCGTTGCTGGGTTCGGGTCGGTTCCTTGTGGGTCCAGGAGTGACAGTTTCGAGGACTAAGAGCGTTCGCTGTAACCATAGACTAGAGGAGCTTAGAGGCTGGGTTAATCCGGGGGTTCGCGGGCGCTTAGATTCCTAGAGTGTACTATGTAGCGCCTATACCTCCATGGGGTTAGGGGTTGACACCTTGGAGTTCCCATGGACCTAGACGGCTGTAACCCCTTAGGAGGATTACGGTAGGTTGAGGACTAGAGTGCCTATTTTGTCCCATAGACCTTAGAGGACTAGAGGTTGGGCGGGGTGTTACGGACTTCCGCTACCTCAGACCTAGAGGACTCAGATGGCTGGTTTCGGTTACCGAGTTAGAGGCGGTAGATGTGACTAGAGTTGTCACTCGTTACCCTTCCATAAGACTTGGGTTCCGGGTTCGGTTCCTTCCGTTCGGGTTCGTTCTTTGGCCTGGGTCGGTTCTTCTGGGTTCGGGTGGTTCTTCTGGGCTCGGGTCGTCCTTTGGTTCGGTTGTTCGCTGTCTTTTTTTTTGGTTTCGTCTTCTTTTCTTGCGGGTCGTTTTCGCTCCGGGTGTTGGGTCGTCTCGTTTCACGGGTCACGCTTTTGTCGCTCCGGTCCCGTTCGTTCGGGTCGTTTTCGGGTGCTTGTTCCGGGTCGTCTCGCAGAGGCTGTAACCATAGACTAGAGACTAGAGTCTGTTACCATAGACTAGAGGACTAGAGCTGTAACCCTAGACTAGAGGACTAGAGGCTGTTACCATAGACTAGAGGACTAGAGGCTGTTAAAGACCTAAGAACTAAGGCTGGTAACGCCATAGACTAGAGGACTAGAGGCTGTACCAAGACTAGAGGCCTGTACCCATAGACTAGAGGACTAGAGGCTGTAACCATAGACTTTAGAGACTAGAGGCTGTTACCAATAGACTAGAGGACTAGAGGCTGTTACCATAGACTAGAGGACTAGAGGCTGTAACCAATAGAACCATCAGAGGACTAGAGGCTGTTACCATAGACTAGAGGACTAGAGGCTGTTAACCATAGACTAGAGGACTAGAGGCTGTAACCCTAAACTAGAAGGCTGTGACCCTGGACTAGAGGCCTGTTACCATAGACTAGAGGACAGAGGCCTGCTACATAAGACTAGAGGCTGTGACCCCTAGACTAGAGGCTGTTACCATAGACTAGAGACTAGAGGCTGTTACCATAGACTAGAGGACTAGAGCTGTAACCCTAAACTAGAGCTGTGACCCTGGACCTAGAGGCTTTACCATAGACTGAGGACTAGAAGGCTGTTCACCCATAGACTCGGTGCTGTGACCTAACAAATTAGAGGCTGTACCTAGACTACGAGGCTGTTACCCTTAGGCTAGAGATGTGACCCTAGAGGCTGTGACCCTAGACTAGAGGGCTGTGACCTCTAGACTAGAGGCTGTGAACCCTAGACTAGAGGCTGTGACCCTAGACTTAGAGGCTGTGACCTAGACTAGAGGCAGTGACCCTAGAAGGTCGTGACCTAGACTAGAGGCTGTGACCTAGACTGACTGACTAGAGGCTGGACCCTAGAGCTGGAGACTGGCTGTGAGCCTAGGACTAGACTAGGCTGTGACCCCTAGACTAGAGGGCTGTAACCCTTACACTTAGAGGCTGTTTACCCTACCCAGACTAACAAAGCTGTGACCCTAAACTAGAGGCTGTGACCCTAGAGGCTGTGACCCTAGACTAGAGACTACCCTTCATAATAATTACTGGTGGTGAAAGGAGGCACAAGAAGGTTGAAAAGAAAAGACAGGGTTAACCTAACCCTTAAACCCAGGGTTGGAAGTTAACCTACCCTATCCCAGGGTTGGAAGTTAACCTAACCCTAACCCAGGGTTGGAAGTTAACCAACTAACCCTATCCCCAGGGTTGGAAGTTAACTAACCCTAACCCAGGTTGAGTTAACCTAACCCTAACCCAGGGTTGGAAGTTAACCTAACCCTAACCCAGGGTTGGAAGTTTAACCTAACCCTAACCAGGGTTGCAGTAACCTAACCCTAACCGAAGTTACCTAACCCAACCAGGCGTTGGAAGTTAACCTAACCCTAAACCCAGGGTTGGAAGTTAACCTTAACCCTAACCCAGGGTTGGAAGTTAACCTAACCCTAAACGCAGGGTTGGAAGTAACCTAACCCTAACCCAGGGTTGGAAGTTAACCTAACCCTAACGCAGGGTTGGAAGTTGTAACCTAACCCTAACCCAGGGTTGGAAGACACAACATGGAGATCATCCTACTGAGAGGACTAGAATAGACAGACTCATAGTTTTTAAATCACATCCATCTAAAGGGACACGTTATGTTGTAACTTTGAAGATAGTTAATCTAAAACGTTATTGTGTTTCTTTCCCTTGTATGACGTAACTACTGTTGTTTAATTCACATTTGGCCCCTTCCAACCTAATCCTAACCCTAACCCTTCCAACCTATCCTAACCCTTCCCAACCTAACCTAAAAAACCTAACCCTAACCCTTCCAACCTAAACCTCACCTAACCCTAAAACCTAACCCTAAACCTAAACCTAAACCTAAACCTACCCTAAACCTAAACCTAAACCTAAACTAACCCTAACCCTAAACCTAACCCTAACCCTAACCCTAAACCTTCCAAGTATCACAATCATTTTTCCATTGCAAAAATGAAAACATGAAGCAGAACACCACAGGATGACTGATGGACCACAGGGTGACTAACAGACCACAGGATGACTAACGGACCACAGGGTGACTAACAGACCCACAGGATGACTAACAGACCACAGGATGACTAACAGACAACAGGGTGACTAACAGACCACATGATGACTAACAGACCACAGGGTGACTAACAGACAACAGGATGACTAACAGACAACAGGGTGCTAACAGACCACATGATGACTAACAGACCACAGGGTGACTAACACAGACAACACCGGATGACTAACAGACAACAGGATGACTGACAGACCACAGGATGACTAACAGACCAACAGGGTGGACTAACAGACAACAGGGTGACTAACAGACACAGTGACTAACAACACAGGATGACTGACAGCACCACAGGATGACTAACAGACCACAGGGTGACTAACAGACCAACAGGGTGACTAACAGACCACAGGATGATTAACAGACCACAGGGTGACTAACAGACCACAGGGTGACTACAGACAAGAGACTACAGACACAGGATGACTCAACGACCACAGGGTGACTAACAGACAACGGGTGACTAACAGACCAACAGGATGATACAGACCCAGGTGACTAACAGACCACAGGGTGACTAACAGACCACATGATGAACTAACAGACCACAGGGTGACACCAGACCACCAGGTGACTAACAGACCACAGGGTGACTACAGACCACAGGGTGACTAACAGACCACATGATGACTAACAGAACCACATGATGACTAACAGACCACAGGGTGACTAACAGACCACAGGGTGACTAACAGACCACATGATGACTAACAGACCACAGGGTGACTAAACAAGGACACACACGGTGACTAACAGACCACAGGTGACTACAGACCACGGGTGACTAACGACCACATGATGACTAACAGACCACAGGGTGACTAACAGACCACATGATGACTAACAGACCACAGGGTGACTAACAGACCCAGGGTGACAACAGACCACAGGGTGACTAACAGACCACAGGGTGACTAACAGACCACATGATGACTAACAGACCAACAGGGTGACTAACAGACCACAGGGTGACTAACAGACCACAGGATGACTAACAGACACAGGATGACTACGGACCACAGGATGACTAACAGACCACATGATGACTAACAGACCACAGGGTGCCTACCAGACCACAGGATGACTAACAGACAACAGGGTGACTAACAGACCACAGGATGACTAACAGACCAACAGGGTGACTAACAGACCACAGGGTGACTAACAGACCACAGGGTGACTAACAGACCACAGGGTGACTAACAGACCACAGGGTGACTAACAGACCCCAATGACTAACGACCACATGATGCTAACAGACCACACAGGGTGACTAACAGACCCGGGTGACTAACAGACCACAGGGTGACTAACAGACCACAGGATGACTAACAGACCACAGGGTGACTAACGAGACCACAGGGTGACTAACAGACCACAGGGTGACTAACAGACCACAGGGTGACTAACAGACCACAGGGTAGACTAACAGACACAGGATGACTAACAGACCACAGGGTGACTAACTGACAACAGAATGACTAACAGACCACAGGGTGACTAACGGACAACAGGATGACTAACAGACCACAGGGTGACTAACTGACCACAGGATGACTAACAGGACCACAGACAGGGTCATACTCAAGACGTGACACAGAACTGGACAGAACTGGACAGAACTGGACTGAAATAGATTGATAGATAGATAAACCATACCTCAGCAAGAGCAATTGTTCAGGTCCAGAGATGGAACAAATTAAGATCCCGGACTACATCTTTCATCTAAAGTGAACTCACTCACTTTTGTACATCGCGTTGGTCCGTACAATTGACCTTATTTTATCGCCCCCAAAACGTAATACTTCCAGATCAACTGTAATATCAATACCAATGTAAAGCACAATTTCTCCCCTTTCCAACAATATCAATGACGAGTCCTTCATGATGCCCATCTCTGCATGATTCAAGAAGGCAATGAGCTCCGTCAGGTCTTTTTCTAAAATGTAAATAAAACACTATAAAGAGTTTATATAATGTGTCATTACATATTTGAAGGTTTGTGTCGAATTTGAATCAGGTTTTTAGGGCGGTGCCAAAGTGATCTTCAGAAGTAAACAGAGGCTTTTGAGAGTCATGATCGCTTGCAGTGATGACGCAAAAAAATGACTAGGTATCCCCCCCTTACCCCGTCACTGTCCGTTTCTTGTTTTAAAACGATGAGAGAAGTGCTACACCTGGTGGAGAGAGGCTGTAAGACAGAATTAGTTGCTTTATGCGTGCTGTACGTTACGCCATGACACATCACGATGTAAAGTACAGCGTCGAAAGGGGTCAGTTTTTTTCAACTTTTCTCCAATACTATTGGTCCATTACCATGTCAATCAACGCTTGAATCGAAACGTAGTTCACACCCCAAATGTTGATGTCAACACAGTCGCTACAGTCACATTGGTTTTCATTGCAGCCTCTTTAGAATGTCGCGGTTGCGCACAATTGTACGGAATAATTATACTATTATACTTATATTATACTATAATAATTATAATAACGGTTAATTAACCATCTCTAGGATCGGAGTCCCTAAACCGGGACAGTTGTTGCTCAATTTGCGATAATGTGACTAGAATTACTTTGTAAACAACAGCCAATTCTGGGACATGGATGACGTAGTACACAATAAACGGGGAATGGATGACGTAGTACACAATAAACGGGGAATGGATGACGTAGTACACAATAAACGGGGAAAGGATTGACGTAGTACACAATAAACGTGGGCGAATGGATGACGTAGTACACAATAAACGGGAATGCGATGACGTAGCACTACACAAATAAACGGGGAATGGATACAGTACACAATAAATGGGGAATGGATGAACATAGTACACCAATAAATGGGGAATGGATGACATAGTACACAATAAATGGGGGAAAATGGGATGACATAAGTAGATGAGGTTGTAACTCATATAATATCTTGGAATTCTAATTGATGACGGCCTCTCTTTTAAATTGCATATTCAACAACTTACAAAAAAATTTAAGCTGAAATTGGGATTTTATTTTAGGAATAAAGGCCTGTTTTTCTTTTGAAGCCAGAAGGAGGCTAGTATCAGCTACATTTATGCCTTTACTAGACTATGGGATATATTTATATATGAATGCTTCTGCTCAGTGTTTGAGAATCAATTGACACTCTTTACCATGGCACTTTGAGATTTATTTTAAACTGCAAAACCCTTACGCACCCTGCACTTTGTATACCAGGGTTGGCTGGCCTTCTCTAGTCACTCGTAGGCTCAGTCACTGGTATACTTTATTTACAAAGCCATTTTGGGTTTACTACCTTTTTATTTGGGCATTTTTATTGTTCAGAAATGTGGTGGGTCGTCTCTTCGCTGGACTTATCCTGCTAACTGTCCAAATATCCGAACTGAATTGGTAAAAGGGCTTTTATGTACTCTGCGCCATCGTCTTGGAACACCTTACAAATAATTAAACTGGAAGAACTTGTCCCGATGGTGTTTTTAAATCACTGATGAAGGATTTTGAGGCTGATTCCCTGACCTGTCAATGTTTTATTTGCTGTTTATGATTTTGTTATACTCTTGTGAACTCAATGGTTCTACTAGATTACTTGTAGTTTTTCATGTTGTCTGTCTGTATGTTTGTAATGACTTGGTGCTGCCTATCTTGGCCAGGACGCTCTTGAAAAAGAGATTTTAAATCTCAATGAGCCCTTCCTGGTTAAATAAAGGTTAAATAAATAAAAAAAAGTACACAATAAATGGGGAATGGATGACATAGTACACAATAAATGGGGAATGGATGACATAGTAAACAATAAATGGGAAATGGATGACATAGTACACAATAAATGGGGAAGGATGACATAGTACACAATAAATGGGGACCCGTTTTGGCTCGTGACTACTGGCTGAATTATACAAATGTTCTGGAGCATCACTTTAACAATGACATACACAACAGATGACCACGATGATGACGCTAACACGGCGCTGACACAAAAACCATGCGTACATGTGCGTGTGTGTGGTGTGTGTGTTGTGTGTGGTGTGTGTGTGTGTGTGTGTGTGTGTGTGTGTGTGTGTGTGTGTGTGTGTGTGTGTGTGTGTGTGTGTGTGTGTGTGTGTGTGTATGTCATGTGTCCGTGTGTGTGTGTGAAAATGCAGGTATCCGTGTGTGTGTGTGAGAGCAACAGGATGTGTGCGTGCGTCTCTCTCTGTATATAAACTCTTCTCACCTCTGACAAACACATATACTGCAACAGCCGTGGTCCCGTCGATGACAGCTTTGACATCTCTGTAGTAACAGCGGTAGTAACCCGTTAATTCCTTTTAGCTCCAGTGAGGACCAGGGTCTTGCAATAAGGCCTTCCAGGCTCCCCTGGACACTCCAGGATGCTGATCCCTTCTCTGGACAGGGACAGAAGCAGGCGTACCAGCTCCTCCCCGGCCACGGGTGGTCTCCCACAACTCCAGCCCCAGGGGTACCAGCCTCCTCCCCGGCCACGGGGTGGTCTCCCACAACTCCAGCCCCAGGGGTACAAACAGGGTTCCAGACCCAGTCTCGGCCTCTCTCCCTGGGGCTCTGCTGGGCCTGGGCCGGCCTGACGATCAGTCAGCTCCTCTCCCACCAGGGTCGTCTCAGGCCACACCCAGGACAGAGTACGCTGACCCCTGGAGGTCAGAGTCAGAGGTTAAAGGTCAGAAGAAATGTCAGTGAGAGGTCACAGATGGGTCAATTAGGTTTTTAACCAATGAAAAAAAGGTTAGGGCTGTGTCAATGTCAGGTGTGTGGACGTTGCGACTGCGACAGATTTTGAAATTGTGTGTGTGTGTGTGTGTGTGTGTGTGTGTGTGTGTGTGTGTGGGTGTGTGTGTGTGTGTGGTGTGTGTGTGTGTGTGTGTGTGTGTGTGTGTGGTGTGTGTGTGTGTGTGTGTGTGTGTGTGTGTGGTGTGTGTGTGTGTGTGGAAGAGAAAGGAAAAGCAGAGCTATAGATATAATATATAGTGTATTATATTAATGACTGCAGGCGTGCTGGGGAATCATAATTCTGCTCTGTCTAGGGCAATTTTCTTCTACCCCATCCCATCCATAAATTCAGTTATGGGGACATAAGACACCTCCGGGTTTTATGAACGAGATGTCAGCCAGCAGAATCAAACTAATTTTCTTCATGATGGTAGAGACAGTCAGCCAGCTGTTGGCATTATAAATATACATACAGTTGAAGTCGGAAGTTTACATACACCTTAGCCAAATACATTTAAACTCAGTTTTTTGACAAATTCCTGACATTTAATCCTACTAAAAATGTCCTGTCTTAGGTCAGTTAGGATCCCACTTATTTAGAATGTGAAATGTGGGAATAATAGCAGAGATTATTTATTCAGCTTTTATTATTTCATCACATTCCCAGTGGGCCAGAAGTTTACATACACTCAATTAGTATTTGCTAACATTGCCTTTAAATTGTTTATCTTGGGTCACGTTGTTGGGTAGCCTTCCACAAGCTTCCACAATAAGTTGGGTGAATTTTGGCCCATTCCTTCTGACAGAGCTGGTGTAACTGAGTCAGGTTTGTAGGCCTCCTTGCTCGCACACGCTTTTTCAGTTCTGCCCCAATAAATGTTCTTAATAGGATTGATCAGGGCTTTGTGATGGCCACTCCAATACCTTGACTTTGTTGTCCTTAAGCCATTTTGCCACAAATTTGGAAGTATGCTTGGGTCATTGTCCATTTGGAAGATCCATTTGTGACCAAGCTTTAAACTTCCTGACTGATGTCTTGAGATGTTGCTTCAATATATCCACATAATTTTCCCTACTCATGATGCCATCTATTTGTGAAGTGCACAGTCCCTCCTGCACCAAAGCACCATCACAACATGATGCTGCCACCCCGTGCTTCACGGTTGGGATGGTGTCTTCGGCTTGCAAGCGTCCCCTTTTCCTCCAAACATAACAATGGTCATTATGGGCAAACAGTTCTATTTTTGCTTCATCAGACCAGGACATTCTCCAAAAAGTCACAATCTTTGTCCCCATGTGCAGTTGCAAACCAGTCTGGCTTTTTTATGGCGGTTTTGGAGCAGTGGCTTCTTCCTTGCTGAGCGGCCTTTCAGGTATGTTCGATATAGGACTTGTTTTACTGTGGATATAGATACTTTGTACCTGTTTCCCTACAGCATCTTCACAAGGTCCTTTGCTGTTGTTCTGGGATTGATTTGCACTTTTTGCACCAAAGTACGTTAATCTCTAGGAGACAGAACGCGTCTCCTTCCTAAGCGGTATGACGGCTGCGTGGTCCCATGGTGTTTATCTGCATACTATTGTTTGTACAGATGAACGTGGTACTTTCAGGCGTTTGGAATTTCTCCCAAGGATGAACCAGACTTGTGGAGGTCTACAATTTATTTCTTGAGGTCTTGGCTGATTTCTTTTGATTTTCCCATGATGTCAAGCAAAGAGGCAGTGATTTAAAGGTAGGCCTTGAAATACATCACAGGTACACTCCAATTGACTCAAACGATGTCAATTAGCCTTCAGAAGCTTCTAAGCCATGACATCATTTTCTGGAATTTTCCAAGCTGTTTAAAGACACAGTCAACTTAGTGTATGTAAACTTCTGACCCACTGGAATTGTGATACAGTGAATAATAAGTGAATAATCTGTCTGTTAACAATTGTTGGAAAAATGACTTGTCATGCACAAAGTAGATGTCCTAACCGACTTGCCAAACTATAGTTTGTTAACAAGAAATTTGTGGAGTGGTTGATAAATGAGTTTTAATGACTCCAACCTAAGTGTATGTAAACTTCCGACTTCAACTGTATATACAGGTCCATTATCTTTCTATTGGGTTTAAGTTGTTTAAATTGAACACTGTTAAGAGTTAAGAGAGCGTTTCCTCTGGACAGAGGCACACTACACAAGCTTTAACACATGATACAAAGCTGCAAATGGTCAGAGAGACACTACACAGCTTTAACACATAATCAAAGCTGCTGTAAGGTCAGAGAGACACTAACAGCTTTAACACATGATCAAAGCCTCCATGTAATGGTCAGAGAGACACTACACAGCTTTAACACATGATCAAAGCCTGCATGTAATGGTCAAAGAGACACTACACAGCTTTAACACATGATCACAGCCTGCATGTAATGGTCAGAGACACACTACACAGCTTTAACACATGATCAAAGCCTGCATGTAATCAGGCAAACACAAAGTCTCACCTGCAATAATGGTCAGAGACACAGAGACACAGTCCTCTACCTGCATGTAATGGTCAGAGACACGAACCAGTCTTCACTGCATGTAACGGTCAGAGACACCAGAGACACACGTCCTCTACCTGACATGTAATGGACAGAGACACAGAGACACACAGTCCTCTACCTGCATGTAATGGTCAGAGACACAGAGACACGTCTCTACCTGCATGTAATGGTCAGAGACACAGAGAGCACACCACTGCATGTAATGTCAGAGACACAAGAGACACGGTCCTCTACCTGCATGTAATGGTCAGAGACACAGAGACACAGTCCCTACCCTGCATGGTAATGGACAGAGAGACAGTCCTCTACCTGCATATAATGGTCAGAGACGACAGTCCTCTACCTGCATGTAATGTCAGAGACACAGAGACACAGTCCTCTACTGCATGTAATGGTCAGAGACACAGAGACACAGTCCTCTACCTGCATGTAATGGACAGAGACACAGTCCTCTACCTGCATGTAATGGTCAGAGACACAGAGACACAGTCCTCTACCTGCATGTAATGGTCAGAGAGACAGAGACACAGTCCTCTACCTGCATGTAATGGACAGAAGACACAAGAGACACAGTCTCTACCTGCATGTAATGGACAGAGACACAGTCCTCTACCTGCATGTAATGGTCAGAGACACAGAGACACAGTCCTCTACCTGCATGTAATGGTCAGAGACACAGAGACACAGTCTCTACTGCATGTAATGGACAAGAGACACAGAGACACAGTACTCTACCTGCATGTAATGGTCAGAGACACAGAGACACAGTCCTCTACCTGCATGTAATGGTCAGAGAGACAGAGACACAGTACTCTACCTGCATGTAATGGACAGAGACACAGAGACACACTACTCTACCTGCATGTAATGTCAGAGACCAGAGACACAAGATCATCTTACCTGCATGTAATGGTTCAGAGAGACAGAGACACAGTACTTCTACCTGCATGTAATGGTCAGAGAGACAGTCCTCTACCTGCATGTAATGTCAGACACACAGAGACACAGTCCTCTACCTGCATGTAATGGTCAGAGACACAGTACTCTACCTGCATGTAAGGTCAGAGAGACACTACACAGCTTTACACATGATCAAAGCCTGCATGTAATGGTCAGGAGACACTACACAGCTTAACACATGATCAAAGCCTGCATGTAATGGTCAGAGAGACACTACACAGCTTTAACACATGATCAAAGCCTGCATGTAATGGTCAAAGAGACACTACCAGCTTTAACACAATGATCACAGCCTGCATGTAATGTCAGAGACACACTACACAGCTTTAACACATGATCAAAGCCTGCATGTAATGGTCAGAGACACAGAGACACAGTCCTCTACCTGCATGTAATGGTCAGAGACACAGAGACACAAGTCTCTTACCTGCATGTAATGGTCAGAGACACAGAGACACAGTACTCTACCTGCATGTAACGGTCAGACGACACAGAGACACAGTCCTCTACCTGCATGTAATGGACAGAGACACAGAGACACAGTCCTCTACTGCATGTAATGGTCAGAGACACAAGAGACACGGTCCCTCTACCGCATGTAATGGTAGAGACACAGAGACAACAGTCCTCTACCTGCATGTAATGGTCAGAGACACAGAGACACGGCTCTACCTGCATGTAATGTCGAGACACAAGACACAGTCCTCTACCTGCATGTAATGGACAGAGAGACAGTCCTCTACTGCATATAATGCGTCAGAGACACAGTCCTCTACCTGCATGTAATGGTCAGAGACACAGAGACACA
Organism: Salvelinus sp. IW2-2015; assembly: GCF_002910315.2. NCBI lineage: Eukaryota > Metazoa > Chordata > Actinopteri > Salmoniformes > Salmonidae > Salvelinus > Salvelinus sp. IW2-2015. Next base: position 14,128 of record NW_019947778.1, read on the forward strand.
GTCCTCTACTGCATGTAATGGTCAGAGACAACAGAGACAACAGTCCTCTACCTGCATGTAATGGACAGAGACACAGTCCTCTACCTGCATGTAATGGTCAGAGACACAGAGACACAGTCCTCTACCTGCATGTACATGGTCAGAGAGAACAGAGACAACAGTCCTCTACCTGCATGTAATGGACAGAGACACGAGACACAGTCCTCTACTGCATGTAATGGACAGAGACACAAGTCCTCTACCTGCATGTAATGGTCAGAGAACACAGAGACACAGTCCTCTACCTGCATGTAATGGTCAGAGACACAGAGACACAGTCCTCTACCTGCATGTAATGGACAGAGACACAGAGACACAGTACTCACCTGCATGTAATGTCCGAGACACAGAGACACAGTCCTCTACCTGCATGTAATGGTCAGAGGACAGAGACACAGTACTCTACCTGCATGTAATGGACAGAGACACAGAGACACACTACTCTACCTGCATGTAATGGTCAGAGACACAGAGACACAGTCCTCTACCTGCATGTAATGGTCAGAGAAGACAGAGACACAGTACTCTACCTGCATGTAATGGTCAAGAGAGACAGTCCTCTACCTGCATGTAATGGTCAGACACACAGAGACACAGTCCTCTACCTGCATGTAATGGCAGAGACACAGACTCTACCTCATGTAAATGGTCAGAGAGACAGTACTCTACCTGCATGTAATGGACAGAGACACAGAGACACAACCTACCTCTACCTGCATGTAATGGTCAGAGACACAGAGACACAGTCCTCTACCCTGCATGCTAATGGACAGAGACACAGTCCTCTACCTGATGTAATGGTCAGAGACACAGAGACACAGTCCTTACCTGGCTATGTAATGGAACAGAGACACAGTCCTCTACCTGCATGTAATGGTCAGAGAGACAGTACTCTACCTGCATGTAATGGTCAGTGTTTCATCTGCGTGGATCACAAGGTCTTCTTTGGGGCTGTCAAGGGTGGGCGGAGTCATAGAATAGCCAATCACCAACCCTGAGGGAACAAAACAAAGTCATATGATTGGACGCTGACACTCAAAACACTGATTTGATGAGGAACAGATTCCCATAAAGCTCAGTTACTGTGTATTGGTTTAAACAGCTCTGCATTTCGGCTCTGTCAAACCCCCTTAGTGTCACGCTGAACAGGAACTCAACCAGACAGGATGCACTGACCAAAGCTATCAAATGTTATTCATTATGTTACACGTAGCTAGCTCAGGGCTGTAAAATATAAAGATATAGAGATACACACACACACAGGGCATTCGGAAAGTAGTCACACCCCTTCACTTAATCCACATTTTGTTACATTACAGACTTAATCTAAAATGATGAGGAATTGTTTATTATTTAATCCAATCTACACACAACACCCCATAATGACATCACAATACCCCATAATGACATCACAATACCTCATAATGACATCACAATACCACATAATGACATCACAATACCACATAATGACATCACAATACCCCCTAATGACATCACAATACCACATAATGACATCACAATACCCCATAATGACACCACAATACCCCATAATGACAAAGCAAAAACAGTTTTTTAGAAATTTTTTGCTATGAGACTCAATTGAGCTCATCCTTGAGATGTTTCTACAACTTAAATAGAGTCCACCTGTGGTAAATTCAAGGTATTGTAAATTATTTGGAAAGGCACATGCCTGTTTATAGGTCCCACAGTTGACAGTGCATGTCAGAGCAAAAACCAAGACATGAGGTCAAAGAAATTGTCCGTAGAACTCCGAGACAGGATTGTGTCGAGGCACAGATCTGGGGAAGTGTACCAAAAAATTTCTGCAGCATTGAAGGTCCCCAAGAACACAGTGGTCTCCATCATTCTTACATGGAAGAAGATTGGAACCACCAAAACTCTTCCTAGAGGTGGCCGCCCTGCCAAACTGAGCAATCGGGGGAGAAGGGCCTTGGTCAGGGAGGTGACCAAGAACCCGATGGTCACTCTGACAGAGCTCCAGAGTTCCTCTGTGGAGATGGGAGAACCTTCCAGAAGGACAACCATGTCTGCAGCACCCTACCAATCAGGCCTTTATGGTAGAGTGGCCAGACGGAAGCCCATCCTCAGTAAAAGGCACATGACAGCCCGCCTGGAGTTTACCAAAAGGCACCTAAAGAACCTAAGAATCTAAAGGACTCTCAGACAATTAGGAACTAGTCGGAGATAGATTCTCTGGCCTGATGAAACCAAGATTGAATCTCCTAAATGGTTTACTATTACCTATATACAGTATTGGAGTCTGTCCTAAATGGTTTACTAGTTCCCTATATACAGTAGTGGATCTGTCCTAAATGGTTTACTAGCCCCTAATAACAGTAAGTGGATGTCTGTCCTAAAGGGTTTACTATTACCTATATACAGTAGTGGAGTCTGTCCTATGGTTTACTATTACCTATTATACAGTAGTGGGTCTGTCCTAAATGGTTTACTACTAACCTATATACAGTAGTGGGTCTGTCCTAAAGGGTTTACTATTACTATATACAGTAGTGGAGTCTGTCCTAAATGGTTTACTAGACCCTATATACAGTAGTGGAGTCTGTCCTAATGGTTTATCATAATTACCTATATACAGTAGTGGAGTCTGTCCTAATGGTTTACTAGTCCCTATATACAGTAGTGGAGTCTGTCCTAATGGTTTACTAGTCCCTATATACAGTAGTGGAGTCTGTCCTAAATGGTTTACTAGTCCCCATATACAGTAGTGGAGTCTGTCCTAAAGGGTTTACTATTACCTATTATAACAGTAGTGGAGTCCTGTCCTAAAGGTTTACTAGACCCTATATACAGTAGTGGAATCTGTCCTAATGGTTTACTATTACCTAATATACAGTAGTGAGTCTGTCTTTAAATGGTTTACTATTACCTATATACAGTAGTGGAGTCTGTCCTAATGGTTTACTAATCCCTATATACAGTAGTGGAGTCTGTCCTAAATGGTTTACTAGTCCCATATACAGTAGTGAGTCTGTCCTAAATGGTTTACTAGTGCCCATACGTAAGTAATGGTGTCTGTCCTAAATGGTTTACTATTCCCCTATATACAGTAGTGGAGTCTGTCCTAAATGGTTTACTATTACCTATATACAGTAGTGGAGTCTGTCCTAATGGTTTTACTTACCTATATACAGTAGTGGGATCTGTCCTAAATGGTTTACTATGACTATATACAGTAGTGAGTCTGTCCTAATGGTTTACTAGACCCTATATACAGTAGTGGAGTCTGTCCTAAATGGTTTACTACTACCTATATACAGTAGTGGAGTCTGTCCTAATGGTTTACTATTACCCTAATATCACAGTAGTGGGAGTCTGTCCTAAATGGTTTACTAACCTATATACAGTAGTGGAGTCTGTCCTAAATGGTTTACTAGTCCCTATTACAGTAGTGGGAGTCTGTACTAAATGGTTTTTACTATTACCTATAATACAGTAGTGGAGTCTGTCTAAATGGTTTACTAGTACTATATACAGTAGTGGAGTCTGTCCTATAATGGTTTTATTAACCCTATATACAGTAGTGGATGTCTGTCTAAATGGTTTACTATACCTATATAGCAGTAGTGGAGTCTGTCCTAAAATGTTTTACTAGACCCTATATACAGTAGTGGAGTCTGTCGTAAATGGTTTACTATCCTATATACAGTAGTGGAGTCTGGTCCTACATGGTTTACTAGACTATATACAGTAGTGGGAGTCTGTCCCTAAATGGTTTACTAGTCCCTATATACAGTATGGAGTCTGTACTAATGGGTTTTAGCTATACCTATATACAGTAGTTGGAGTCTGTCCTAAATGGTTTACTATTTAGAGCGTCTAATGATAGCAGTAGTGGAGTTCTGTCCTAAAATGGTTTACTACTACCTATATACGTAGTGGAGTCTGTCCTAAATGGTTTACTAATACTATATACAGTGTGAGTCTGTCCTAAATGGTTTTACTTAACCTATAGTACAGTAGTGGAGTCTGTCCTAAATGGTTTCTACTACGCAATATACAGTAGTGGAGTCTGTCCTAAATGGTTTACTCTACGCTTATATACAGTAGTTGGAAGTCTGTCCTAAATGTTTACTATTCACAGCTTAGCTTTCAACACCATGGTGCCGCTCCCACTGAGTCACTGGGTCTGTGAAGCCCTTCTCTGTGCAACTGGGTCCTGGACTTCCTGCAGGCCGCCCCCCCCAGGTGGTGAAGGTAGGAAACAACATTCCACTTCGCTCATCTCAAACACTGGGGCACCACAAGGGTGCGTGCTCACCCCCTCCTGTACTGCCCTGTTCAGCCATGGACTGCGTGGTCACTCACGCCCTCCAAATCAATCATCAGATGGCAACGACAACACAGAATGCCTGATTACCAACAATGAGGCATCCTACAGGGAGAGGTTCCGCTGGAGTGGTGCCAGGAAAACAACCTCTCACTAACGTCAAAAAATGAGGAACTGATCGGGGACTTCATGAGATAGCAGAGAGAGCACGACCCTATCCATCGACGGGGCCGCAGTGGGAGGGGCAATAGCCTCAGGTTCCTCGTGTGCAACCTCACAGACAACCTGAAATGGTCCCTTCACACAGACAGTGCGGTGAACTAGGCACAACAGCGCCTCCTCAACCTCAAGAGGCTAAAGTAATTTGGCTTGTCACCTAAAACCTCAAAACTTTACAGATGCACCATTGAGAGCATCCTGTCGGGCTGTATCACAGCCTGGTACGGAACTGCACCGTCCGAACAGCAGGGCTCTCCAGAGGGTGGGAGGTTCTGCCCAAAGCATCACCGGAGCAAACTACCTGCCCTCCAGGACATCTACAGCACCCTGGTGTCCGGCAGGAAGGTACATTTGAATTGACCCCCCCCCTCCTTGTTTTACACTGTTGCTACTCGCTGTTTATTATCTATGCAAGTTCTACCTTCACCCCTACTCATGTACAAATTACCGTCGACTAACGTGTTCCCCAACATTTATCGGTACGGTACCCTTGTAATATAGCCTCGTTATTGTTATTTATGTAAAAAAAAAAAATCAAGTTAACTTTTTATCTTATTTATTATTTCTTAACTGCGTGGTTGCTTGTAGTAAGAATTTCACGGTAGTCCAACCTGTTGATTCGACGGCAAGTTACAAATAAAATTAGAAGATCATCAGGAGCTCAGCCACCCGAGCCACTGCCTTTTCCCCCGTACCATCGCAAAAAGCGCGAGGCCAGTAAGGTGCATCAAAGCTGGGACCAAGAGACTGAAAAACAGCTTTCTATCAGGCCATCTACTGTAAACAGCCATCACTAGCGGACGTACACTCCGCCGGTCTCAAACCTGCGACAGCGTATGGCTCTGCCGTCTATGTACATAGACAGATAGAATGCACTTTAATCATCTTTACATCCAATTTGACACACTAATATAAGTATAGCTGTAGTTCTAGTCGCTGGGTTCAACAAATATAAACTCTTCTGGCTGTACTAACACTTTTTCTACTACATATAACCTCCTGTCACTGTCCGATTCCTGTCTGTACACACGCATCCTATGTATAAGCTACTGTCTATAACCACACATCTATATAATCTACTTGTCTATAACACCATCCTAGATAGTACTACTGTTCTAGTATGTCTTGGATGTGTAGGCACTTA
>NW_019947779.1:0-9252 GCF_002910315.2 Salvelinus sp. IW2-2015
TGATGACCTGGCCTGTATTATAATAGACCTGGTCTGTAATGTAATAGACCTGGTCTGTATTATAATAGACCTGGCCTGTAGACCTGGCCAATATTATAATATACCTGGCCTGTCTTTTAATAGACCTGGTCTGTATTTTGATAGACCTGGTCTGTATTATAATAGACCTGGTCTTTAATTTAATAGACCTAGTCTGTATTATAATAGACCTGGCTTGTAGACATGGCCTGTATTATACAATACCTGACCTGTATTATAATAGACCTGGTCTGTAATTTAATAGACCTGGCCTGTACTATAATAGACCTCGACTGTATTATATAAGACCTGGTCTGTAATTTAATGGACCTGGTCTGTATTATAATAGACCTGGCCTGTATTTTATTAGAACGGGTCTGTAATTGAATAGACCTGGTCTGTATTTTATTTGAACTGGTCTGTAATTGAATAGACCTGTTCTGTATTATAATAGACCTGGACTGTAAACCTGGCCTGTATTATAATAGACCGTGCCTGTATTATAATAGACATGGCCTGTAATATAATAGACCAGGCCTGTATTATAAATGACCTGGTCTGTAATTTAATAGATCTGGTCTGTATTATTATAGACCAGGTACGTAGACCTGGTCTGTATTAAAATGGACCTGGCCTGTACTATAATAGACCTCGCCTGTATTATAATAGACATGGCCTGTAATATAATAGACCAGGCCTGTACTATAATAGACCTGGCCTGTATTATAATAGACCTGGTCTGTATTATAATAGACCTGGTCTGTATTATAATAGACCTGGCCTGTAATGTAATAGACCTATCCGGTATTAATAACGACTGGCATGTAGACCCTGCTGTATTATAATAGACCTGCGCCTTTATTATGAATATACCTGGTCTGTATCATAATATACATGTTCTGTATTATATATAGAACCCTGGCTTATATAATACGACGACCTGGCTGGATGATCAGGCTGTATTAAGAATAGACCTGGCTGTGGTTATAATAGACTCGACTGTAATTTTATTAGATCTTGTCTGTTTAAAAGTATCTGGCCTGTAATTAAATAATAGACCTGGCCTGTTATTATATAGACTGGTCTGTAATTTAATAGACATGGCCTGTAATTATAATAGACCTGGCCTGTATTATAAGGGACCTGGTCCTGTAAGATAATAGACATCGCCTGTATTACAATACACATGGCCCCTGTATATATAATGGAACCTGGCCTATATATAATCAGACCTGGATGTAGAACCTGGCAATGTATTAAAGACCTGCCTGTACTTATTAATACACCCGGCCCTGTAAAATATTAAGACCTGGTCTGTAATTTTTAGACTGGCTTATTATATATACATCCTGGCCTGTAGACCTGGCCTGTATTATAATAGACCTGGTCTTGCAATTAATGAGCCTGGCTGCTATAATAGACCTCAGTCTGTATTATAATAGACCTGGTCTGTAAATTTAATGGTCCTGGTCAATATTATAATAGACCTGGCCTGTATTTTATTAGAATTGGGTCTGTAATGAATAGACTGTAATGTATTATAATAAACCTGGTCCGTAATTAATTAGACCTGGTTTGTTATTATTATAGATCCTTCAGGTGACGTAGACCTGGTCTGTATTATATAGACCTGGCCTGTATATAATGTAGACCTGGCTCTGTATTTACATATAAACTTGGCCTGTAATAAATAGACCTGGCCTGTAATTATAATAGACTGGCCTGTAATATAATAGAACCTGGCCTGTATATAATAGACCTGGCCTATAAAACTGGACTGTAGAACCTGGCCTGTACTATCAATAGAAACTGGCCTGTATTATATATGGACATTGGCCTGTAATAAATATAGACCTGGTCTGTATAAGATAGGCCTTGCCTGTAGACCTGGCCTATATTATAATACACCTGGCCTGTTTTATAATAGACCGCCGTGTACTATAATTAGACCTGCAATGTAATATAATAGACTGGCATATTGATAATAGAACCTGGCCTGTATTATAATAGACTGGCCTTGTAATTATAATGACTGGCCTGTATTATAATTAGACCTTGCCTGTAGATGACCCTGGCCTATATTATATACAAACCTGGCCTGTTTTTATAAAGACATGGCCTAGTACTAAAATAGAACCCGGCCCTGTATAATATTAACTGGGGTCTGTAATATAATTAAGACCTGGTTCTTTATTATAAAACACCTGCTGTAGACTGGCCTGTTTTAAATAATAGACATGGCCCTGTATATTAATAGCACTGGTCTGTAATTTAAATTTTAGACCTGGTCTGTGTTATAATAGACCTGGTCTGTGTTATAATAGATCCTGGTTTAGACCTGGGTCTGGTATTTATAATGAGATGGCCCTGTATTTTATAGACTGGCCTTTAGACCTGGCTGTATCATAATATACCTGGGCTGTATTTAATAGACCAGGGCCTGTATTATAATATAACCTGGCCTTAGACCTGGCATGTATTATAATAGACCTGGGCCTGTATAATAGACCTGGCCTGTATTATAAAGACCTGGCCTATCTATTATAATAGGCGCTACCTGTAGGACATGGCCTGTATTATAATAGACCTGGGCTGTGATTATAATAGACCTGGCCAAGTATTATAATGACCTGGCCTGTAGACCTGGCCTGTATTTCATAATAGAACCCTTGTCTGATTCATAAATAGACCCTGACTTATTATAATAGACCTGGTCTGTATTAAATAATATAACCTGGTCCGTTATTATAGATAGACCTGGATTATATAATTAACAGAACCTGCCTGATGACCTGGCTGTATTATAATAGACCGGTCCTGTATATTTAATAGCCGTCCTTGTATTATAATAACCTGGCCGTAGACCTGCCATCATTAATAATAACCTGGCCTGTCTTTTTAATAGACCTGGTCTGTATTATAATAGACATGGTCTTTAATTTAATAGACCTAGTCTGTATTATAATAGACCTGGCTTGTAGACCTGGCCAGTATTATAATATACCTGACCTGTATTATAATAGACCTGGTCTGTAATTTAATAGACCTGGTCTGTATTTTAATAGACCTGGAAGGTACTATAATAGACCTCGCCTGTATTATAATAGACCTGGCCTGTATTTTATTAGAACGGGTCTGTAATTGAATAGACCTGGTCTTTATTATACAACACCTGGCCTGTAGACCTGGCCTGTATTATAATAGACCTGGCCTGTATTATACTAGATCAGGCCTGTATTATAATATACCTGGTCTGTATTATAATAGACCATGCCTATATAATAATTGACCTGGCCTGTATTATAATAGACCTAAACTGTATTATACTAAACCTTGCCTGTAATCCTGTCGTTTACTATAATAGACCTGGCCTCTATTTTAATAGACCTGGCCTGTATTATATTAGACCTGGCCGGTACTATAATAGACCTGGCCTGTAGACCTGGCCTGTATTATAATAGACCTGGTCTGATTATAATATACCTGGTCAGTATTATAATAGACCTGGCCTGTATTATAATAGATCAGGCCTGTACTATAATAGATCTGGCCTGATGACCTGGCTTGTATTATAATACACCTGGTCTGTATTATAATAGACCTGGTCTGTATTATACTAGACCTGGCCTGTAAACCTGGCCTTTACTATAATAGACCTGGCCTGTATTATAATAGATCTGGTCTATATTATAATTGACCTTTTCTGTAATTTAATAGAGCTGGTCTGTATTATAATAGACCTGGACTGTAAACCTTGCCTGTATTATAATAGACCAGGCCTGTATTACAATACACATGGCCTGTAATATAATTGACCTGGCCTATATTATAATAGACCTGGCCTGTAGACCTGGCATGTATTATAATAGACCTGGCCTGTACTATAATACACCCGGCCTGTATAATATTAGACCTGGTCTGTAATTTATTAGACCTGGTCTTTATTATAATACACCTGGCCTGTAGACCTGGCCTGTTTTATAAGAGACCTGGCCTGTATATTAATAGACCTGGTCTGCAATTTAATAGACCTGGTCTGTGTTATAATAGACCTAGTCTGTGTTATAATAGACCTGGCCTTTAGACCTGGCCTGTATTATAATAGACCTGGCCTGTATAATATAATCAGACCTGGCTGTATTATATAGACCTGGCCTTTTATTATAATAGGCCTGACCCAGAATAGACCTAGGCACATTGTTATATAAATACGGAAAACCTGGGTCTGTTATTATAATAAGACCTGGACTGTTCCAAATCCCTGTCTGTATTAATAATAGACGATGGCCATGTAATTATAATAGATCATTGTGCCTGTATTATAATTAGCCTGAACCTGTATTCTTTAATTAGAAATGGTCTGTAATGAAATAAGACCCTGGTTTGTATTATAATAGAGCTTGGACTTTGCTAACCTGTGTATCTGTTATTAACCAAGATATGACATGGCCGTGTTAATTATATACAATCATAGATCATGGCCCCCATGTATTAATATTGACACCTTGAGAATGATAATTGATAATAGACGCTGCCTTAGTAGTTATAATAGAACAATAAGAGTACCGAGTACTATCAATAGGACTGTGCCTTGTAGACCTGGCCTGTAAATTAAATATAACCAAATTAAATAGACCGGGTCAAAAGTATTAAATAACTAATAACCTGGCCTTTATTATAATAGACCTGGTCTGATTAATATTCATATTTACCTGGTCCAGTATTATAATAGCACCCTGGTTGCCTTGTATTAATAAAACTAGATTATCAGGCCCTGTATTTAATAATAGACTGCCTAGTAATTATAAGACTGGCCTGTAAACCTGGCCCTAATCGTATAATAGATAAAGACCTGGCCTGGTAAATGTATAATAGATCTGGTCTGTATTCATACTTGGGACTCTGGACTGTAACTGGCCTGTATTAATAATAGACCAGGCCTGTCACCTTACAATAACACATCGCGCTGTAATAATAATGGACCCTGGCCTAAATATTTAATAGACCTGAGAGCTGGTAGACTTCTGGCATGTATTATAATTAGTACCTGGCCTTTGTAATAATAATACCCCGGCATGTATAAATTATTAGACCTGCGTTGTAATTTATTAGACCGCCTGGGTCTTTAGTTATATATCTACCCTTGGCGCTGTAAAAGAACCATGGCCTGTATTAATATACAAAAACATAATTCTTAATGCACACACACACACCCCATCATCCCAAATAAGTTCAATGAAAAAACTTCCTTCACTAAAACACCCACCATTTCCAAATCAAAAAACCCACAAAACCAAACAAACACACAAACCCCTACAACACTATAAGATCATCAAAAAAACCAAAAGATCATAATCCAGATAACATACCCCAATCCCTCCGCTCACCTATACACAATAAACTAACACCATCAAAAAATCTATCTAACGCAGATCAAATAAATCAAAAAATAAACCCAAGATCCACATTACACCTACACACATTATAACCACACCTAACACACAACAAACCAGACATGAAACAAATACAACCCTATTCCCACACAAACAGAATATCCTTCCAACATAACAACAATAAAAAAAAAATCTCACCAAGAAAACCAAATCCCAAAACCCCCCACTAACATAAATCATTATACCACACATAAACAAAAAGTACAAAACAATAAACAAAGTCCAACTAACACTATAACAAAATACATCAAACTATCAAAAAACATACACAAAAATACAAACAACCCTAAATAAATAACTTCTATACGCATCACGACTAAGCCGAAAACCCAAAAAGTGTATCGAATGTAATGATAGACCTGGCCCCTGTATATAATGACCTGGGTCTGGCAAAATTTAATAGACCTGGTATGTGTTATAATAGACCTGGTCCTTTATTATAATACAGACCTGTCTGTATTATAATTGATCTGGTCTGTAGATTATATATAGACCCTGGTCTGTAATTTGGACTAGAGCTGAACCTTAATTACAATAGACCGGCCTGTAGACCAGGCCTCAGTATTTAATAGATGGCTGTATAAATAGACATGGCCTGTATTATAATAGACCCTGGCCTGTAATTATAATTAGACCTGGCCTGTATTATAATATGAATGCATAAATGACTGGCCCTGTGACCTGCCTGTACTATAATAGACCCTGGCCTGTAATTATAATAGACTGGTCTGTATTATAATAAGAACTGGTTTGAATAATAATAGAACCTGGCCTGTATTATATAGACATGGTCTGTATTATAATAGACCTGGTAATGTAATATAAAAAATACCTGGACCTGTAGACCCTGGCCTGTATTAATAATAGAATTGGCTGTATTATAATGGACATGCCTGTAATTATATATATACCTGGCTCTGTATTATAATAGACCTGCAATGTACTTATTATAGGACTCTGGCAGATTATATAGACCCGGTCTGTATTAATTATTCAGGACCTGGCCTGTATTCTAAATAGAACTGGCCTGTATCATAATATACACTGGCCTGTAAGACCTGGCCAATGTATTATAATAGCCTGGCCTGTATATAATCAGACCTGGACTGTAAACTGAGCCTGTATTATAATAGACCTGGCTCTGTTTATTAAAAATAGACATGGGCCTGTAAACCCATGGCCTGTATGTATAATGAAACCTGACCTGTACTATAATAGACCTGCCTGTATTATAATAGAACCTGGTCTGTAATTGTAATAGACCTGGCCTGTATATTAATCAGAATCTGCGTCCTGTAATTTAATAAGATCTGATCTGGTATTATAATAGACCTGCAGATGTACTTATAATAGACCTGGCTTGTATTATAATAGATCAGGCCTGTATTATATTGACCTGGCCGGCTATTCATAATAGACCTGACCTGGCCGGTATTATAATAACCGCAATGTACTATAAAAGTAGACCTGGCCTTTGTATTTATAATAATCAAGGCCTGTTTAATAATTGACCTGGCTTGTATTATAATAGATCAGGCCCGGTATTATAATAGACCTGGCCTGTAAAACCTGGTCTGTATTATAATAGACTGTCTGTATTAATATATAACCTGGCCTGTATTTAATAGACCTTGTTCTGTATAAATAATAGACCGGGCCTATATAATATAAGACCTGGTCTGTATTATCAATAGACCTGTCCCTGTATTATAATATACCTGGCAAGTATTAAGCAGACCTTGGTCCTGATTATAATAGACCTGGCCTGTTATAACAGACCTGGCCTGTATTATAATAGACCTGGTCTGTTATTATAATAGAACTGGTCTGGTTATTTGAATAGAGCTGACCTGATTACAATAACCTGGCCCTGTAGACCAGGCCTGATATTAAATAATGACACTGGCTGTAATTAATAATAGATCTGGTTTTATTATAATAGACCTGGGTCATATATTGTAATATACCTGGCATTATTATAGTAGACTGGCCTGTAGACTACCTGGTATTTAATAGAACCTGGCCTGTATTATAGCTAGGACCTGGCCTTATTATACTAGACCTGGCCTGTAGAATCTGGGTCTGTATAATAATAACCTGGCTGTGACCTGGCCTGTTATATACTAGACGCTTGCCTGTATAAATAATAGACCCTGATCTGTATTATATATATACTGGCCTGCTCATTATTAAGATAAGAAACCTGGCCTGTTTATTCATTACTGACCTGGCCAGTTACGGACCAGAAGCCTTGATATATAACATAGACCTGACCTTATATTATAATACGAATCTGGGCCCTGTAGACCAGGATGAGTCCTTACAAACTAATAGATCTGAGCCTTTGTATTATAATAGACCTGGCCTCTTATATAATAGCCTGTCTTTATTATCAAATCAAGACCTGGCCTGTAATTTCATAATATGACCGTGGGCCTGTATTATAATCAGTACCTATAAGAGCTATGATAGCCCTGGTTCTGTAATATTCCATCCACTCTTACGACCTCGATCTGTATTAATACAACTAATAACGACTCGGAGATCCTCGTATTACTAAACACTCATACCCTCCTTGCCTGTATTATATTAAGACCCTAGAGATCGCAGACCTGACCTCACTACGCAGTACTTCATACTATCAGACCCTCGCGTCTGATATTATACGAATATCTTGGTCTGTATTAATATAGACCTGGCCATAGTTTTATCATATAAGACGGTCGACTATATAATCCATCCCCACTCCTAGAAGCCCATCGCGCTAGTACTCTATAATTAAAAAAGACTGCCACCAGCCTGTCATACTAACTCCATAGATAATAGACCATCGGTACTTGGATACTTCAATAACAAAAAAATAAAGACTCTCGCGAGCCTGTAAAACAATAATATAAGAAATGATACTGTACATTCCTAATAAAACCCACTCGGAATCTGCTATTTCAGAAATATAGACTCAACATAAGTCTTTATATATAATACAGTAGGCCTGTATTCATACATATACTCATTGGTCTTTATTAACAATATTCGATTCCATCCTATGGCCTCGTATATCTATACAGCAGACACACCTGGCCTGTCATTATACCTAGCCATAGCCTTGTAGTTCTGCGACCTTGTGATAAAATAATCTTCAACCCATGGACTTCTTGTAGAGCATAGAGCACATAGTAATAATATATAAACATAAGACTTCAGCCTGTATTAATCAATAGACAAAACACCCTCGCATACTCAGATACTCAGACTTAGATTAACATATACTGTGCTCATGTATTAATTAATTAGAACTTGAGCTGTAGACCAATTAACATTGCGAAAATTAAGGGGTGGAGGCCTGGTCTTAAAAATACCATAGATCTGGCATGATATTTACTCATTATCACAACACCATTCACTAGTATATAACTACTTATTCATCATGCTACGAAACACTATATCGATACCTATATTATAAGACCACAAGCACATAGTTACTCGATTATTAAATAAATTAAGACCTCTTGGCATCCTGATTATAAAATAGACACCTAGGATCTAGATATTTGAGAAGATAATACGAGCGCACTGACCCTGTATCTAACACCAATAAAGTTACCATGACGCCATAACTCATCTTCAGGCCTCGATACCTTAATCATAAATCAGATAACTATGTGCACCTGTATTAGTCAGAAATGCACATGAGCAATGTAATTATTAAATAGACATGCAACTTCTATAGTTATTATTAATAGACGCTGGCCTGTATTATACATACGCACTACACTGGTCT
>NW_019947779.1:10503-11631 GCF_002910315.2 Salvelinus sp. IW2-2015
CCTGTAGACCTGGCCTGTATTATAATAGACCTGGTCTGTATTATAATAGACCTGGACTGTAAACCTGGTCTGTATTATAATAGACATGGCCTGTATTATAATAGACATGGCCTGTATTATATTAGACCTGGCCTGTATTTTATTAGAACTGGTCTGTAATTGAATAGACCTGGTCTGTATTATAATAGACTTGGACTGTAAACCTGGTCTGTATTATAATAGACATGGCCTGTATTATAATAGACATGGCCTGTATTATATTAGACCTTGCCTGTATTATAATAGACCTGGCCTGTATTATAATAGACATGGCCGGTACTATAATAGACCTGGCCTGTAGACCTGGCCTGTATTATAATAGACCGGGTCTGTATTATAATATACCTGGCCTTTATTATAATAGACCTGGTCTGATTATAATATACCTGGTCAGTATTATAATAGACCTGGCCTGTATTATAATAGATCAGGCCTGTATTATAATAGACCTGCCCTGTATTATACTAGACCTGGCCTGTAAACCTGGCCTTTACTATAATAGACCTGGCCTGTATTATAATAGATCTGGTCTGTATTATAATTGACCTGGACTGTAAACCTGGCCTGTATTATAATAGACCAGGCCTGTATTACAATACACATGGCCTGTAATATAATGGACCTGGCCTATATTATAATAGACCTGGCCTGTAGACCTGGCATGTATTATAATAGACCTGGCCTGTAATATAATACACCCGGCCTGTATAATATTAGACCTGGTCTGTAATTTATTAGACCTGGTCTTTATTATATTACACCTGGCCTGTAGACCTGGCCTGTATTATAATAGACCTGGCCTGTATATTAATAGACCTGGTCTGCAATTTAATAGACCTGGTATGTGTTATAATAGACCTGGTCTTTATTATAACAGACCTGTCCTGTATTATAATTGATCTGGTCTGTATTATAATAGACCTGGTCTGTATTTGAATAGAGCTGACCTGTATTACAATAGACCTGGCCTGTAGACCAGGCCTGTATTATAATAGACATGGCCTGTATTATAATAGACCTGGCCTGTATTATAATAGACCTGGCCTGTATTATAATAGACCTGGCCTGTATTATAATAGACCTGGCCTG
>NW_019947779.1:18822-19830 GCF_002910315.2 Salvelinus sp. IW2-2015
TAGACCTGGCCTGTAGATCTGGTCTGTATAATAATACACCTGGTCTGTAGACCTGGCCTGTATTATACTAGACCTTGCCTGTATAATAATAGACCTGATCTGTATTATAATATACCTGGCCTGTATTTTAATAGACCTGGCCTGTTTTATTATAGACCTGGCATGTAGACCAGGCCTGTATTATAATAGACCTGACCTTTATTATAATAGAACTGGCCTGTAGACCAGGACTGTCTTAAAATAGATCTGGCCTGTATTATAATAGACCTGGCCTCTATTATAATATACCTGGTCTTTATTATAATAGACCTGGCCTGTATTATAATAGACCTGGCCTGTATTATAATAGACCTGACTTGTAGACCTGGTCTGTATTATAATAGACCTGGTCTGTATTATAATATAGCTGGTCTGTATTATAATATACCTGGCCTGTATTATAATAGACCTGGCCTGTAGACCTGGTCTGTATTATAATAGACMTGGTCTGTATTATAATATACTTGGTCTGTATTATAATAGACCTGGCCTGTTTTATAATAGACCGGGCCTATATAATACTAGACCTGGCCTGAATTATAATAGACCCGGCCTGTATTATAATAGACCTGGTCTGTATTATAATAGACCTGGCCTGTATTATAATAGACCTGTCCTGTATTATAATAGACCTGGTCTGTATTATAATAGACCTGGTCTTTATTATAATAGACCTGGCCTGTATTATAATATACCTGGTCTTTATTACAATAGACCTGGCCTGTATTATACTAGGCCTGGCCTGTATTATACTAGACCTGGCCTGTAGTTCTGGCCTGTATAATAATTCACCTGGTCTGTAGACCTGGCCTGTATTATACTAGACCTTGCCTGTATAATAATAGACCTGATCTGTATTATAATATACCTGCTCTGTATTATAATAGAACTGGCCTGTAGACCAGGCCTGTCTTAAAATAGATCTGGCCTGTATTATAATAAACCTGTTCTCTATTATAATAGACCTTG
>NW_019947780.1:0-12190 GCF_002910315.2 Salvelinus sp. IW2-2015
GAGTCAGCCTGGTGTTTACTGCCCCCGATGGAGGACAACTAGGGGTTTAGAAGTCAGCCTGGTGTTTACTGCCACCCGTGATGGAGGACAACTAGGGTTTAGAGTCAGCCTGGTGTTTACTGCCCCCTGATGGAGGACAACTAGGGTTTAGAGTCAGCCTGGTGTTTACTGCCCCCTGATGGAGGACAACTAGGGGTTAGAGTCAGCCTGGTGTTTACTGCCCCCTGATGGAGGACAACTAGGGGTTTAGAGTCAGCCTGGTGTTTACTGCCCCTGATGGAGGACAACTAGGGGTTTAGAGTCAGCCTGGTGTTTACTGCCCCCGATGGAGGACAACTAGGGGTTTGAGTCAGCCTGGTGTTTACTGCCCCCTAGTGAGGACACCTAGGGGTTTAGAGTCAGCCTGGTGTTTACTGCCCCCTGATGGAGGACAACTAGGGTTTAGAGTCAGCCTGGTGTTTACTGCCCCTGATGGAGGACAACTAGGGGTTTAGAGTCAGCCTGGGTGTTTACTGCCCCCTGATGAGGAAACTAGGGGTTTAGAGTCAGCCTGGTGTTTACTGCCCCCTGATGGAGGACAACTAGGGGTTTTAGAGTCAGCCTGGTGTTTACTGCCCCCTGATGGGAGGACAACTAGGGGGTTTAGAGTCAGCCTGGTGTTTACTGCCACCTGATGGAGGACAACTAGGGGTTTAGAGTCAGCCTGGTGTTTACTGCCCCCTGATGGAAGACCAACTAGGGGTTTAGAGTCAGCTGGTGTTTACTGCCCCCTGATGGAGGACAACTAGGGGTTTAGAGTCAAGCCTGGTGTTTACTGCCCTGATGGAGGACAACTAGGGGTTTAGAGTCAGCCTGGTGTTTACTGCCACCTGATGGAGGACAACTAGGGTTTAGAGTCAGCCTGGTGTTTACTGCCCCCTGATGGAGGACAACTAGGGGTTTAGAGTCAGCCTGGTGTTTACTGCCCCTGATGGAGGACAACTAGGGGTTTAGAGTCAGCCTGGTGTTTTACTGCCCTGATGGAGGACACTAGGGGTTTAGAGTCAGCCTGGTGTTTACTGTCCCTCTTGATGGAGGACAACTAGGGTTTAGAGTCAGCCTGGTGTTTACTGCCCTCTGATGGAAGACAACTAGGGGTTTAGAGTCAGCCTGGTGTTTTACTGCCCTCTGATGGAGGACAATCTAGGGGTTTTAGAGTCAGCCTGGTGTTTACTGCCCTCTGATGGAAGACAACTAGGGGTTTAGAGTCAGCCTGGTGTTTACTGCCCTCTGATGGAGGACAACTAGGGGTTTAGAGTCAGCGCTGGTGTTTACTGCCCTGATGGAAGACAACTAGGGGTTTAGATCAGCCTGGTGTTTACTGCCACCTGATGGAAGACAACTAGGGGTTTAGAGTCAGCCTGGTGTTTATGCCCCCTGATGGGAGGACAACTAGGAGGGCTTCTGTCTGATAAAAGATATCAGGAAGCCAAAACAAGAGAAAACATAAGCAGAATATCTTCAATGTTTGTTTGACAGGAAATTAAATGTCTTGTTCAATCAATCAATTTCACTGAGTATTATGCTTGTTCTCTTTCACATGAGCATCTCACACCATCTACCATAGACTTTCATTCGTAGCAGGTCTCCAGATGTCCACACCATCTACCATAGACTTTCATTCTAGCAGGTCTCCAGATTTAATGCATTTAGAATCAAAAGAGGTGATATAATTTCCATTGAAATCAAATCAAACAATTTCCATTTAAATCGTTAATTAAAACACGACTGAAACAAACGTAAGTTCACCTGAATATATTGTATACATGGAATGCAAGGTAAATATGTTTCATGACTACAGTGGAGGCTATTTCTTCAATCAGAAGGCAATATAAGAGACGGTATGTAACATCCAGATTTTCAGTGAGACGTTATAAAACATGAGGTCTGGGGAAGGATTTACAGAGGCAGAGAGAGAGAGAGAGACAAAGGGGAGAGAGAGAGAGAGAGAGAGAGGAGAGGAGAGAGGACAAAGGGAAGAGAGGAGAGAGAGACAGAGGTGAGAGAGAGAGAGAGAGAGAGGGAGACAAAGAGGGAGAGAGAGAGAGAGGAGAGAGAGAGACGAAAGGGAGAGAGAGAGAAGGAGGGAGACAGAGAGGAGAGAGAGAGAGAGAGAGGGGGGAGAGAGAGAGAGAGGAGAGAGAGAGAGAAGAGAGAGAGAGAGAGAGAGAGAGAGAGAGAGAGAAGAGAGAGAGAGAGAGAGAGAGAGAGAGAGAGAGAGAGAGAGAGAGAGAGAGGAGAGGAGAGAGAGAGAGAGAGGAGAGATGAGATGAGAGGAGAGAAGAGAAAGACTATTGAACACAAAAGAAAAAGGCTTCAATGGTTGGTGATGCAACACCTGTCTATCTATCTAACACCAAGCCTGAGGGTAATGTGGTCTGTCTGTCTCTACCTCCGTGCCTACAGATTTAGACTGTCAGCACCAAGCCTGTACTCCCCCTTCTGCCAGATCCCTGAGAAAGTAGATTTGTCAGTTCAGACCTATGCCAGACGTGTGATAAGGAATGTGTAATACTATAACATATTCACATAATGAATAAGCATGAGAACTGTACAGCTTCAGGGAACCACGTTGTCTTTCTATACGGCCACTAGATTTCCACACAGAGGAAAACACACCTTCTGTGACGATATGCCTTAATTTAAACAGACGGAATTCAGACACACAAACTCATCAAATTATTTTTTTAAACATGAGATGAAAAGCAGCATATTACAATGTTCTCTTGAACAGATTAAACATTTAAATACAAGTTTAGACATCTAACATCATAAGTGTTGATGATAAATGCATGTTAACATTAGAAGCCTCCTCCCTAAGTTTGTTTTATTCACTGCTTTAGCACACTCCACCAACCCTGATGTCCTAGCCGTGTCTGAATCCTGGCTTAGGAAGTTCACCAAAAAATCCCAAAATTTCCATCCCCAACTACATCTTCCGACAAGATAGAACTGCCAAAGGGGGCGGAGTTGCAATCTACTGCAGAGTTCTGTCCTACTATCCAGGTCTGTCCCCAAACAATCGAGCTTCTACTTTTAAAAATCCCACCTTTCCAGAAACAAATCTCTCACCGTCGCCGCTTGTTATAGACCCTCTTCAGCCCCCAGCTGTGCCCTGGACACCATATGTGAATTGATTGCCCCCCATCTGTCTTCAGAGTTCGTTCTGTTAGGTGACCTAAACTGGGATATGCTTAATAACACCCCGGCCATCCTACAATCTAAGCTAGATGCCCTCAATCTCACACAAATTATCAATGAACCTACCAGGTACAACCCTAAATCCGTAACCATGGGCACCCTCTTAGATATCATCCTGACCAACCTGCCATCTAAATACACCTCTGATGTCCTCAACCAGGATCTCAGCAATCACTGCCGCATTGCCTGCGTCCGTAATGGGTCTGCGATCAACCAACCCCTCCTCATCACTGTCAAACGCTCCCTAAAACACTTCTGCGAGCAGGCCTTTCTAATCGACCTGGCCCGGGTACCCTGGAAGGATATTGACCTCATCCCGTCAGTAGAGGATGCCTGGTTGCTCTTTAAAAGTGCTTTCCTCACCATCTTAATTAAGCATGCCCCATTCAAAAAATGTAGAACTAAGAACAGATATAGCCCTTGGTTCACCCCAGACTTGACCAGCACATAAACATCATGCAGCGTTCTGCATTAGCATTGAACAGTCCCTGCGATATGCATCTTTCAGGGAAGTCAAGACCCAATAGACTCAATCAGTTAGGAAAGCAAAGGCCAGCTTTCTCAAACAGAAATTTGCATCTTGCAGCACCAATTCCCAAAAGTTCTGGGACACCGTAAAGTCCATGGAGAATAATAGCACTTCCTTACAGCTGCCCATTGCACTGAGGCTAGGAAACACTGTCATCACCAATAAATCTACGATAATTGATCATTTCAATAAGCATTTTTCTACGGCTGGCCATGCGTTCCACCTGGCTACCCCTACCCCGGCCAACAGCTCAGCACCCCGTGCAGCAACTTGCCAAAGCCAGTATTTAGCTGATCGCTTTCACAGATGTAAAATCAAATCTTAACATTCCATGATAAAACCTATCCAATGACAACCTTCCTCTTTAAACCTTATCCAATGACAACCTTCCTCTTTAAACCTTATCCAATGACAGCATTTCTACCTTTTTATAACTGACTTCAGCCTGTATCCTCTCTCACATCAGCCCTATCAGTAGTACAGCAAGTGTATTCACTGACATTTTCAACCTCTTCCTGTACCAGTCTGGAATACCTACATATTTCAAGCAGACCGCCATAGTCCCTGTGCCCACGAATGCCAAGGYAACCTGTCTAAATGACTACCACTCAGTAGCACTCACATCTGAAGCCGTGAAATACTTATTTCTCTACTTCATATTCACCATCTCTAGCAACACCACAATCCCCGACCTCAACCCAATTGAGATGGTTTGGGATGAGTTGGACCGCAGAGTGAAGGAAAAGCAGCCAACCAGTGCTCAGCATATGTGGGAACTCCTTCAAGACTGTTGGAAAATAATTCCTCATGAAGCTGGTTGAGACAATGCCAAGCGTGTACAAAGCTGTCATCAAGGCAAAGGGTGGCTACTTTGAAGAATCTCAAATATAAAATATATTTTGATTTGTTTAACACTTTTTGGGTTACTACATGATTCCATATGTGTTATTTCATAGTGTTGATGTCTTCACTATTATTCTACAATGTAGAAAATAGTAMAAATAAAGAAAAACCCATGAGTAGCTGTGTCCAAACCTTTGACTGGTACTTTATATATATATATTTTTTTTATTGCCTGTTTTGTATGTTTTGTATGTTTTTTATTGGCATTAATACGTTTTGCATATCAGTTTGAAAACATTGAGTCAATAAAGCCGCATACAAAATGCAGGTGTTTCAGCTCAGTGCTTTCTGTGGTGGTGGGGCAGCCAGCGGAAGATACGGAGCGTGAGGGTTGGTAATGTTCTCTAGTTACGCCATGATTGGCTCAGTGCTTTGTTACTCATGGGGACTCTACGTCACTGCAAAATCTGCAGGTGGAGCTCAAAAATTTAAGCCCCTTGGGTGCTGCCATAGAGTTACATTAGAAGTGCCCATTCAAGAAGGCTCAAGGTCATTGGTCACAGATAAAATTACGTCAAATCACCTTATATCTACAGCAGCTTTGATTGGACTGATCATGTCAACATCATACTTTCAAAATCTWAGCTAGCAAGCTAGCACTCATCATCATGAATCAAGTCGACAATCTACTGGCAAATCCTTTTCAATCCTTGTCATATGAAGATAAATAATGAAGTGAAATTATAGATAAAACGTATCGGTGCTCATCAGCCATTGGACATAAACATTACTCAACAAGTTGCAAATTCAACAATGAGTGGTTAGGAAGAAATCAGGGGCTAACTGCAAGCATTGCAAAGCAATCACTAGCCTCTTATTCAGTGGAGTGGGTGTGTGGTCCAAGTCTGGGTTTAAGGGTCTCATTTCCATGCTTAAAAGGATAAACATTCAACATTGGCCATGCTGTCAATCCAGCATGACTTCTGCCGCGCTCAAAACAACTGAAAACTTGGAACTGGGAAATCTCAGATTTCAGTGAGTTCAAGACAACTGGGAAATGGGAAAAAACTAGCTCCGACTGGAAAAGTTTGTTTTGATCGGTCATCCAACTGCAAGTTGGGAACAAGTTGGGAACTCTTTCTAGAACTCCGACCTRAAGATCACTGACGTCATCATGATGTTTGTTTTTCTTCTAGTTCCCAGTTGTCTTGAAAGCACCATAAATCCAGAGAATGACTGACTTTGATGTCAAAGTATGATGACAAAATTCGCCCACGAAGGGCTGCCGCGCTACCTTCCTGATCAAGTGAGCAYAGCACAACAAGATGAGTCCAAWAGTGTCTTGTATGCTGCTACATAAATGATGTAATATACCAGGGAGATATGTATACTGTAGCTAAGAAAGTAATACTAAGTGTGTGTTGTGTAGTAAGCTGTTAGTAGCCCATGTGCATCACCCTAATAATTTGGTCCATTTTCCCCTCATAATTTAGCCTACTGTTCTGATTTAGTAGCCTATAGCCTGTTTTAGAGAAATGTCATCATCGAATATTGTAAGMGCTTTCATTGTCTGCTTATATGCCCCTTTTTTATCCAACGGTTCTGACTTGGTGTACAGGGAGAACACTGTAAGAACGGCCCATGTTCTGAATTCTGTCGCTCTACATTTCAAAAGTGCAAATAGTTATATTGACTACGTCCATCCATGCGCGCTCATTAATGTCTTAAACTAAATTATGGATCGCCTCTYATCCGCTCGTCGTCCCCGTATGTCATGGTTTGTACATCTCAATCACATTTGTTTAAGCAAGTCAGCCATTTCAGCAAAACATTTTAAAGGCAGTAAATGAGACTGAATGAACTGTTTCGCTGCCAGACAAAACTCYGCTGATATCAAGGTGTAGCAGTGTAACAATTAATTGTGTATTACAGCTGGCTAGCTAGCAAGCTGCCCCATGGACGTAGTATCCAGTACTACAAGTTCCCCCGTCAGACATTGAAGTTGTACCTATCGCAAACTACAGTCAACAGTTTTAAWTAATAAAAAAATAAAAACATTTTTACTAAGGCAACTTGAATAAATGTGTTCTTTAAGCCGAGGAGCTAGCAATCTGCCTCCACCTCGCACGGAAACTACTGTATGCCAGCCAAGCAAAACKTATAAATAACGATGACAGATGCATCGAGCGTTGTAATTTTTTCCATGTTTAAAAAAAAATATATATATTMTTTTATTTTCTCAAATTACAATATAAAAACAAAAAAAACATAGGACATGTTTTTCTCTGAAGAAACATAAAATAACATTACAAGTAAAAATTACAAGAATTTACTTTAGAAAAGTTAAAGTACCTCAAATAAATAAAGGCCGGGGGTTACAGATGATAGAGTTGTAAGAAAATAAAGTGTTTTTGTTGTTATTCACTAATTCTAGAGACTTTTTTAGAAATTGGATTTCAAGTAAAAATATATTGCATTTGGAGACAAATTTCAAATATTTGTTTTTGTGTATACAACATTTACCAGAGAGGACTAAGAAATGAAAACTTAATTCAGTAGTTTTGTTTTCATTTGAATAATAACATAAACTCAGCAAAAAAAGAAACCTCTCTCTGTCAACTGCGTTTATATTCAGCTAACTTAACATGTGTAAATATTTGTATGAACATAACAAGATTCAACACCTGAGACATAAACTGAACAAGTTCCACAGACATGTGACTAACAGAAATGGAATAATGTGTCCCTGAACAAAGGGGGGGGGTCAAAATCAAAAGTGGTGTGGCCACCAGCTGCATTAAGTACTGCAGGGGATCTCCTCCTCATGAACTGCACCAGATTTGCCCATTCCTGCTAAGAGATGTTACCCCACTCTTCCACCAAGGCACCGCACTTTCCCGGACATTTCTGGGGGAATGGCCCTAGCCTCACCTCCGATCCAACAGGTCCCAGACATTCTCAATGGGATTGAGATCCGGGCTCTTCGCTGGCCATGGCAGACCACTGACAATCCTGTCTTGCAGAAAATCACACACAGAACGAGCAGTATGGCTGGTGGCATTGTCATGCTGGAGGGTCATGTCAGGATGAGCCTGCAGGAAGGGTACCACATGAGGGAGGAGAATGTCTTCCCTGTAACGCACAGCGTTGAGATTGCCTGCAATGACAACAAGCTCAGTCCGATGATGCTGTGACACACCGCCCCAGAGTGTCGGACCCTCCACCTCCAAATCGATCCCGCTCCAGAGTACAGGCCTCGGTGTAACGCTCATTCCTACAACCATCACCTCTGGTGAGACAAAACCGCGACTCGTCAGTGAAAAGCACTTTTTGCCAGTCTTGTCTGGTCCAGCSA
Source organism: Salvelinus sp. IW2-2015 (assembly GCF_002910315.2). Lineage (NCBI taxonomy): Eukaryota > Metazoa > Chordata > Actinopteri > Salmoniformes > Salmonidae > Salvelinus > Salvelinus sp. IW2-2015. The sequence goes on from NW_019947780.1 coordinate 7,968, forward strand.
CGGTGGGTTTGTGCCCATAGGCGACGTTGTTGCTGTGATGTCTGGTGAGGACCTGCCTTACAACAGGCCTACAAGCCTGCAGTCCAGCCTCTCTCAGCCTATTGCGGACAGTCTGAGCACTGATGGAGGGATTGTGCGTTCCTGGTGTAACTCAGGCAGTTGTTGTTGCCATCCTGTACCTGTCCTACAGGTGTGATGTTCGGATGTACCGATCCTGTGCAGGTGTTGTTACACGCGGTCTGCCACTACGAGGACGATCAGCTGTCCGTCCTGTCTCCCTGTAGCGCTGTCTTAGGCGTCTCACAGTACAGACGTTGCAATGTATTGCCCTGGCCACATCTGCAGTCCTCATGCCTCCTTGCAACATTCCTAAGGCACGTTTACGCAGATGAGCAGGGACCCTGGGCATCTTTCTTTTGGTGTTTTTCAGAGTCAGTAGAAAGGCCTCTTTAGTGTCCTAAGTTAACTGTGACCTTAATTGCCTACCGTCTGTAAGCTGTTAGTGTCTTAACGACCGTTCCACAGGTGCATGTTCAAAAATTGTTTATGGTTCATTGAACAAGCATGGGAAACAGTGTTTAAACCCTTTACAATGAATATCTGTGAAGTTATTTTGGATTTTTACAAATTATCTTTGAACGACAGGGTCATGAAAAATTGACATTTCTTTATTTTATTATTTATGTATTATTATTTTATTATTAATTACATATTTCATTAAATGCATCAATACATGGGTGTTATTGATGAAATGAAACATGTAAATAATTAACTCGCTCCAAAATAACTTCACAGTCACACACTAAAACAATGTGACAATGTGACCAATAGTTTCCCCTTAAGTCCATGAATTTAGACAACAAGTTATTGCAAGGGTACATTTTGTGCAAGATTTTAAAGTGAATTTCTTTTACTTTATTTGGTCTACAACATTTGTGAGGGAGCAACAAAGCTTTCTTCCATTCAATTTCAGTAATATATGCATTCAAGAAGAATTTCCCTCCAGGAGTTAAAATGTTCTTTTCGAATGTATTATTACATTTGTTATCCAGCAGGGGGCAACCTTCCAACATAAGTTGAGCATCTATCTTGACGTGTTCTCCAAAACACTAATGAGATTTCATTGAGTAAGTTCTGAAGGTATTGCTTTGCATATAGAATGAAATGATTTATAATGTACTGGGAAGTTATACGTTTCTAATAACTTCCTATAAGAGAGTATATTTCCTTCTTTATCAAATAAATCAAGCACAAATATAATAATTTCTTTCAAACCACTTAGAAAAGAAGAAAGACTTGATTTTAACAACAATATCTTTGTTGTTCCACCGAAGTGTTTTGTGTGGGGAGAAGTTGTGGACATCGTTTCCAGGCTAAAAGGGCTTGTTCGTGAAATATGGAATGTTTGATGGGACATTTTGCTGGAGAATTGTTGCACTTCCACCCAATTACATAAAACATGACAGGGAATGAAGTACCATATAGATTAATTCCCTAAGGACACATCTTTATATCCAGTTTACTTTAAAGGTATTGTTGATATCAATGAAATCTAGTACTTCAAACCCACCATCAGCTCTTTATATTACAGACTTCTTATGTTTGTCCTGTTTATTTTCCCATATAAAGTCTAGGAAAGTGTTGTTGATATCCTGGCTGGTTGGATCAGCTACAGATAGGGATAGTGCAAGGTAGACCAACGTGACAGACCCTCTGCTTTGGACAATACAACCCTTCCAGTAATACAGAGGTCACGCTGGAGACAGTTATTAAAGATGGATGTAGTTTTCTTTCATCTTTGAGAGAACGGACAATATGTTTTCTTTCACCATGTGCACCACTAAATATTCACATTATCTTTCACCGAAATATTCTCAACAGATTGGTAATTTGAGATATGCAGGGTTATATTTCACATTTATTTAAGTTCCAGACCAGAAGCTGAAGACTCTACCTAATTAAATAAAAGGTTAAATAAATAAAATAAATAAATGAGAGAGAATGATTTGATAGTATTAAGTGCAATAGCAACTTAATCMTTGTCTTTTAGAAACAGAGTTGTATCATCTGCTGATATTGAAATACCTTTTAATTCCGCGTTGTTCAAAATGCTAATAGATATTCTACAACTAAAAGGAATAAGAAAGCTGAAACAGGACAACCCTGGCGTACACTACGGTGAATATTATATATTTTAGATGTGTTACGATWAATCATAATATAACTATTCATATCTTTATAAAACATATTGATAACAGAGACAGAGCTAGTCCCTAAACCAAAAGTGTATGTCAAATGTATTAGGAACGTGTGTTCTATTGTATCAAATGCTTTATAAAAGTAGAGGAGTAAAATACTACAGTTGGAGTCAACTGAATGAGCGTAATCAGTCCAGACTAACCCAATGTTACAGCTGGTGTGGTGACCTTTCATGAAACCACTTTACATTTCATTAATAAGGTGCTTTRGACCCATTTTAAGTCTGTTAGCATGTGCTAAAAGTATAAATGTATAATCTGTATTTAATAATGTAATAGGTCTTTAATGAACTATGACCAGGGGATCTTTAGCCCTTCCTCCATGCTAGTAATCATCTCACCATTAGCTAGGCATTCTTGGAACATGTTGAATACTGGTTCCTCTAAATGCTCCCAAAAGTGTAAATAAAATTCCACAGAAAGACCATCTGTTCCAGGTGCTTTGCCCTTCAAATCAAATCAAAATGATTTATAAAGCCCTTCTTACATCAGCTGATGTCACAAAGTGCTGTACAGAAACCMAGCCTAAAACCCCAAACAGCAAGCAATGCAGGTGTGGAGCCAGAAATCTTGCTTGTTTGTAAGTGACCAAATACTTATTTTCCACCATAATTTGCAAATAAATTCATTACACATCCTACAATGTGATTTTCTGGAATTTYTTTTCTCATTTTGTCTGTCATAGTTGAAGTGTACCTATGATGAAAATTACAGGCCTCTCTCATCTTTTTAAGTGGGAGAACTTTCACAATTGGTGGCTGACTAAATACTTTTTTGCCCCACTGTATAAGTTGCATCTCTCCTTCTTCACATACTGGACTTTGAACTCATCGAAATAATTATGTGTTAATACATATAATAAATGTTTTTAAAATGTTCACATTCAGTTTCCATTAGAGTTAGATGTCTACATATTGTTCATTTGAAAGAATACACAGTTCAGAGGCATGATGTCAGGGTTTATAAACTGGTAGTTTGGTCAAGTTTTAAGACACAGATTTATCTCTCTATAGTGCAATTTGTTTTTTAAGAGCAATAAAATATCTTGTTGTTTTTTCTCACCCTCGTCGACCCATTCTGCTTTACATTTAATATAAAGGCGCCCTTTAGCTAAAATCAATGTACATGTGATCTGGTTCTATTCAATATGAACAACATCTGCGTATCTGAAGCCAGCTAACGAGTCGCTGCAGCTGTACATAGTCCGATCTAGTAAGACAGCACACCCAACTTTATCCTACCTCTATCCCCTATGAGTATATTTATTTATTTACTTTTCTGCCTTTTTGCACACAGTATATCTACTTGCACATGAATCATCTGATTGATTTATCACTCCAGTTGTTTAATCTGCCTATTGTAATTATTCCTAGCTATGGCCTAATTTTATGCCTACCTCCTCATGCACTTTTGCACACACTGTATATATGACTCTTCCCCCCCCCCGTCCTACTGTGTTATTGACTTGTTTATTGTTTTTCCATGTAGTGTAACTCTGTGTTGTTTTTGTCACACGCTTTGCTTTATCTTGGCCAGGTCGCAGTTGTAATAGATGAGAAGACTTGCTTCTCAACTAGCCTACCTGGTTAAATAAAGGTGAAATAAATAGAAAATAAAATAAAATGCTATTGACATCCTCTTTCTTTCGCGCTGAAAGGGTATACTTTTTCTAAAGAACATTCAATTTTATTCCATAAGCTCATCTTTAAAACAATTTTGCTTCCTTTAGTTTCATTATGCAGTAATAGATTCTTACTTTGACGTTAAATATTCCAAGTTTATTCAATGCGATTTGATTCTAATCATTCGGTTTAAACGAGGCTATGTATACAAGTTCTTTAGTCTTTATGCTCTTGTACATACTGCTGAAATGTGGGGGAATAAATGAGAAACAGTCAATTCTGAATTTGACCTGTCATTGACATGTTAACCAGCGTGTATTCGTTACATTTTGTACGAAGAGCC